>NC_037601.1:10512945-10780522 GCF_003073045.1 Pomacea canaliculata
TTTTGCATTTTTTGTGTTCTCCTTCTAGGCTCTGATGTGTGCTTAATTAGTCATTCGCTAACCTAATTTTGCTGGCTTTCTTTTTCAAATCTTTGTTTAATTCAGGAGTGAAAAGACCCAGGTATCTTCGATGGGAGCCGTATATTCATTAAGGAAGAAAAAATCGAAATGGTTTTTGGTATCTTTACTAAAGAGGACAACCATAACTAACCTTTAAACTAAATACCGTGCGTGTGTGTGTCTGTGTATGTGGCTTTTATGCAAATCAAATTTCCATGTGGTTTTCGACTCAATTTGATTAATTTGTTTTTATGATCTTGTGTTTATATATTTTTGCAGGGGAAATCACCAGATGCCATTGGCACTCCTGGAGATGGCGAGGAAAGGACAAGCACTCTTGACAGTGTTGTTGTCTATGACCAGAAAGTGGACGAGAGGTAGGATGTATTTCCTTTCATATTTGTTCTATTTTTTGCAATTTTTTTTGTGTCCTCCTTCTAGCTCTGATTGTGTGCGTTAAATTAGTCACGCTACTATTTGTCTGGCACTGTTCTTTTTCAAGAAATTCTTTGTGAATTGAAGGAGTGGAAAAGAACCATATATGTGACCAATATATGATATCATTTCGATGGGAGCGTATATCATTAAGGAAGAAAAAAATGAAAATGTTTTGGTATCTTTACTAAAGACTAACCATTCTAACCGTTTAAACTAATACCCGTGGGGGTGTGCGTGTGTGTGTCTGGTGGGGGTATGTGGCTTTTATGCAATCAAATTTCCACGTGTTTTTGGGTCGCTCATATTTGAATTATTTTTTTTTTTCATGATCTTTTGTTTTATATATTTTTTTTGCAAGGGAAATCACAGATGCCATGGCACTGACCTGGAGATGGCGAGGGAAAGTGAGCAGCATCTCCTCTGAACAGTGTTGTTGTCTATGACCAGAAAGTAGCACGAGAGGTAGGATTGCATTCCTTTTATTTGTTCCTTTTTTGTATTTTTGCATTTTTGTGTTCTCCTTCTAGCTCTGATTGTGTGCTATTAGTCATCGCTACCTATTTTGCTGGCTTTCTTTTTCAGAATCTTTGTTTAATTGAGGAGTGGGAAAAGACCAGGTATATTGTGACCAATATATGATATCATTCGATGGGGCGTATATCATTAAAGGAAGAAAAAAAATGAAATGTTTTGGTATCTTTACTAAAGACTAACCATTCTAACCTTTAAACTAATACCGTGCGTGTGTGTGTCTGTGTATGTGGCTTTATGCAATCAAATTTCCACGTGTTTCGACTCAATTTGATTATTTGTTTTTATGATCTTGTTTATATATTTTTTGCAAGGGAAATCACAGATGCCATGGCACTCCTGGAGATGGCAAGGAAAGGACAGCATCTCTTGACAGTGTTGTTGTCTATGACCAGAAAGTGACGAGAGGTAGGATGCATTTCCTTTTATTTTTTTTTTCTATTTTTGCATTTTTTTTGTGTTCCTTCTAGCTCTGATTGTGTGCTTATTAGTCATCGCTACCTATTTTTGCTGGCTTTCTTTTTTCAGAATCTTGTTTAATTGAGGAGTGGAAAAGACCCAGGTATGTATGGACCAAATAATATTATTCGATGGAGCCGTATATCATTAAAGGAAGAAAAAAATGAAATGTTTTGGTATCTTTACTAAAGACTAACCATTCTAACCTTTAAACTAATACCGTGTGTGTGTGTGTCTGTGTATGTGGCTTTATGCAATCAAATTCCACGTGTTTTTCGACTCAATTTGATTATTCATGTTTTTATGATCTTGTTTATATATTTTTTGCAAGGGAAATCACAGATGCCATGGCACTCCTGGAGATGGCGAGGAAAGGACAGCATCTCTTGACAGTGTTGTTGTCTATGACCAGAAAGTGACGAGAGGTAGGATGGCATTTCCTTTTATTATTTTTTCTATTTTGCATTTTTTTTGTGTTCTCCTTCTAGCTCTGATTGTGTGCTTATTTCATCGCTACCTATTTTGCTGGCTTTCTTTTTCAGAAATCTTTGTTTAATTGAGGAGTGGAAAGACCCATGTGGACCAATATATGATATCATTCGATGGGAGCGTATATCATTAAAGGAAGAAAAAAATGAAATGTTTTGGTATCTTTACTAAAGACTAACCATTCTAACCTTTAAACTAATACCGTGTGTGTGTGTGTCTGTGTATGTGGCTTTATGCAATCAAATTTCCACGTGTTTTCGACTCAATTTGATTATTTGTTTTATGATCTTGTTTATATATTTTTTGCAAGGGAAATCACAGATGCCATGGCACTCCTGGAGATGGCAAGGAAAGGACAGCATCTCTTGACAGTGTTGTTGTCTATGACCAGAAAGTGACGAGAGGTAGGATGCATTTCCTTTTATTTTTTTTTCTATTTTTTGCATTTTTTGTGTTCTCCTTCTAGCTCTGATTGTGTGCTTATTCATCGCTACCTATTTTGCTGGCTTTCTTTTTCAGAATCTTTGTTTAATTGAGGAGTAAAAGACTCAGGTATATGTGACCAATATATGATATCATTCGATGGGAGCGTATATCATTAAAGGAAGAAAAAATGAAATGTTTTGGTATCTTTACTAAAGACTAACCATTCTAACCTTTAAAACTAATACCGTGTGTGTGTGTGTCTGTGTATGTGGCTTTATGCAATCAAATTTCCACGTGTTTTCGACTCAATTTGATTATTTGTTTTTATGATCTTGTTTATATATTTTTTGCAAGGGAAATCACAGATGCCATGGCACTCCTGGAGATGGCAAGAAAGGACAGCATCTCTTGACAGTGTTGTTGTCTATGACCAGAAAGTGAGGAGAGGTAGGATGCATTTCCTTTTCTTTTTTTTTTTCTATTTTTGCATTTTTTTTGTGTTCTCCTTCTAGCTCTGATTGTGTGCTTATTCATCGCTACCTATTTTGCTGGCTTTCTTTTTTCAGAATCTTGTTTAATTGAGGAGTGGAAAGACCCAGGTATATGTGACCAATATATGATATCATTCGATGGGAGCGTATATCATTAAAGGAAGAAAAAAATGAAATGTTTTGGTATATTTACTAAAGACTAACCATTCTAACCTTTAAACTAATACCATGTGTGTGTGTGTGTCTGTGTATGTGGCTTTATGCAATCAAATTTCACGTGTTTTCGACCTCAATTTGAATTATTTGTTTTTATGATCTTGTTTATATATTTTTTGCAAGGGAAATCACAGATGCATGGCACTCCTGGAGATGGCAAGGAAAGGACAGCACTGACAGTGTTGTTGTCTATGACCAGAAAGTGACGAAGGTAGGATGACTATTTTTTGCATTTTGTGTTCTCCTTCTAGCTCTGATTGTGTGCTTAAATTTCATCGCTACCTATTTTGCTGGCTTTCTTTTCAGTTGTTTAATTGGAGTGTGCGATGGGAGCGTATATCATTAAAGGAAGAAAAAAATGAAATGTTTTGGTATCTTTACTAAGACTAACCATTCTAACCTTTAAACTAATACCGTGTGTGTGTGTGTCTGTGTATGTGGCTTTATGCAATCAAATTTCCACGTGTTTTCACTCAATTTGATTATTTGTTTTATGATCTTGTTTATATATTTTTTGCAAGGGAAATCACAGATGCCATGGCACTCTCAGCATCTCCCTATGACCATGTTTTTCATTTTGTGCCTTCTAGCTCTATTGTGTGCTTATTCATACCTATTGCTGGCTTTCTTTTTCAGAATCTTTGTTTATTCAGGAGTGGAAAGACCCAGGTATCAATATATGATATCTTCGATGGGAGCGTATATCATTAAAGGAAGAAAATGAAATGTTTTGGTATCTTTACAAGACTAACCATTCTAACCTTTAAACTAATACCGTGTGTGTGTGTGTCTGTGTATGTGGCTTTATGCAATCAAATTTATGTTTTCGACTCTATTTGATTATTTGTTTTTTATGATCTTGTTTATATATTTTTTGCAAGGGAAATCACAGATGCCATGGCACTCCTGGAGATGGCAAGGAAAGGACAGCATCTTCTTGACAGTGTTGTTGTCTATGACCAGAAAGTGACGAGAGGTAGGATGTTTCCTTTTATTTTTTTTTCTATTTTTTTGCATTTTTTTTGTGTTCTCCTTCTAGCTCTGATTGTGTGCTTATTCATCGCTACCTATTTTGCTGGCTTTCTTTTTCAGAATCTTTGTTTAATTGAGGAGTGGAAAGACTCAGGTATATGTGACCAATATATGATATCATTCGATGGGAGCGTATATCATTAAAGGAAGAAAAAAATGAAATGTTTTGGTATCTTTACTAAAGACTAACCATTCTAACCTTTAAACTAATACCGTGTGTGTGTGTGTCTGTGTATGTGGCTTTATGCAATCAAATTTCCACGTGTTTTCGACTCAATTTGATTATTTGTTTTTATGATCTTGTTTATATATTTTTTGCAAGGGAAATCACAGATGCCATGGCACTCCTGGAGATGGCAAGGAAAGGGACAGCATCTCTGACAGTGTTGTTGTCTATGACCAGAAAGTGAGGAGAGTAGGATGCATTTCCTTTTTTTTTTTTTTCTATTTTTGCATTTTTTGTGTTCTCCTTCTAGCTCTGATTGTGTGCTTATTCATCGCTACCTATTTTGCTGGCTTTCTTTTCAGAATCTTTGTTTAATTGAGGAGTGAAAGACCAGGTATATGTGACCAATATATGATATCATTCGATGGGAGCGTATATCATTAAAGGAAGAAAAAATGAAATGTTTTGGTATTACTAAAGACTAACCATTCTAACCTTTAAACTAATACCGTGTGTGTGTGTGTCTGTGTATGTGGCTTTATGCAATCAAATTTCCACGTGTTTTCGACTCAATTTGATTATTTGTTTTTATGATCTTGTTTATATATTTTTTGCAAGGGAAATCACAGATGCCATGGCACTCCTGGAGATGGCAAGGAAAGGACAGCATCTTTGACAGTGTTGTTGTCTATGACCAGAAAGTGAGGAGAGGTAGGATGCATTTCCTTTTATTTTTTTTTTCTATTTTTGCATTTTTTTGTGTTCTCCTTCTAGCTCTGATTGTGTGCTTATTCATCGCTACCTATTTTGCTGGCTTTCTTTTTCAGAATCTTTGTTTAATTGAGGAGTGGAAAGACCCAGGTATATGTGACCAATATATGATATCATTCGATGGGAGCGTATATCATTAAAGGAAGAAAAAAATGAAATGTTTTGGTATCTTTACTAAAGACTAACCATTCTAACCTTTAAACTAATACCGTGTGTGTGTGTGTCTGTGTATGTGGCTTTATGCAATCAAATTTCCACGTGTTTTCGACTCAATTTGATTATTTGTTTTTATGATCTTGTTTATATATTTTTTGCAAGGGAAATCACAGATGCCATGGCACTCCTGGAGATGGCAAGGAAAGGACAGCATCTCTTGACAGTGTTGTTGTCTATGACCAGAAAGTGAGGAGAGGTAGGATGCATTTCCTTTTATTTTTTTTTTTCTATTTTTGCATTTTTTTTGTGTTCTCCTTCTAGCTCTGATTGTGTGCTTATTCATCGCTACCTATTTTGCTGGCTTTCTTTTTCAGAATCTTTGTTTAATTCAGGAGTGAAAAGACCCAGGTATATGTCCATTCGATGGGAGCGTATATCATTAAAGAAGAAAAAATGAAATGTTTTGGTATCTTTACTAAAGACTAACCATTCTAACCTTTAAACTAATACCGTGTGTGTGTGTGTCTGTGTATGTGGCTTTATGCAATCAAATTTCCACGTGTTTTCGACTCAATTTGATTATTTGTTTTTATGATCTTGTTTATATATTTTTTGCAAGGGAAATCACAGATGCCATGGCACTCCTGGAGATGGCAAGGAAAGGACAGCATCTCTTGACAGTGTTGTTGTCTATGACCAGAAAGTGACGAGAGGTAGGATGCATTTCCTTTTATTTTTTTTTTCTATTTTTGCATTTTTTTGTGTTCTCCTTCTAGCTCTGATTGTGTGCTTATTCATCGCTACCTATTTTGCTGGCTTTCTTTTTCAGAATCTTTGTTTAATTGAGGAGTGGAAAGACCCAGGTATATGTGACCAATATATGATATCATTCGATGGGAGCGTATATCATTAAAGGAAGAAAAAAATGAAATGTTTTGGTATCTTTACTAAAGACTAACCATTCTAACCTTTAAACTAATACCGTGTGTGTGTGTGTGTCTGTGTATGTGGCTTTATGCAATCAAATTTCCACGTGTTTTCGACTCAATTTGATTATTTGTTTTTATGATCTTGTTTATATATTTTTTGCAAGGGAAATCACAGATGCCATGGCACTCCTGGAGATGGCAAGGAAAGGACAGCATCTCTTGACAGTGTTGTTGTCTATGACCAGAAAGTGACGAGAGGTAGGATGCATTTCCTTTTATTTTTTTTTTCTATTTTTGCATTTTTTTGTGTTCTCCTTCTAGCTCTGATTGTGTGCTTATTCATCGCTACCTATTTTGCTGGCTTTCTTTTTTCAGAATCTTTGTTTAATTGAGGAGTGGAAAGACCAGGTATATGTGACCAATATATGATATCATTCGATGGGAGCGTATATCATTAAAGGAAGAAAAAAATGAAATGTTTTGGTATCTTTACTAAAGACTAACCATTCTAACCTTTACCCTTTAAACTAATACCATGTGTGTGTGTGTCTGTGTATGTGGCTTTATGCAATCAAATTTCCACGTGTTTTCGACTCAATTTGATTATTTGTTTTTATGATCTTGTTTATATATTTTTTTGCAAGGGAAATCACAGATGCCATGGCACTCCTGGAGATGGCAAGGAAAGGACAGCATCTCTTGACAGTGTTGTTGTCTATGACCAGAAAGTGACGAGAGGTAGGATGCATTTCCTTTATTTTTTTTTTTCTATTTTTGCATTTTTTTGTGTTCTCCTTCTAGCTCTGATTGTGTGCTTATTCATCGCTACCTATTTTGCTGGCTTTCTTTTTCAGAATCTTTGTTTAATTGAGGAGTGAAAAGACCCTGATATCATTCGATGGGAGCGTATATCATTAAAGGAAGAAAAAAATGAAATGTTTTGGTATCTTTACTAAAGACTAACCATTCTAACCTTTAAACTAATACCGTGTGTGTGTGTGTCTGTGTATGTGGCTTTATGCAATCAAATTTCCACGTGTTTTCGACTCAATTTGATTATTTGTTTTTATGATCTTGTTTATATATTTTTTGCAAGGGAAATCACAGATGCCATGGCACTCCTGGAGATGGCAAGGAAAGGACAGCATCTCTGACAGTGTTGTTGTCTATGACCAGAAAGTGACGAGAGGTAGGATGCATTTCCTTTTATTTTTTTTTCTATTTTTGCATTTTTTTGTGTTCTCCTTCTAGCTCTGATTGTGTGCTTATTCATCGCTACCCTATTTTGCTGGCTTTCTTTTTCAGAATCTTTGTTTAATTGAGGAGTGGAAAGACCCGTGACCAATATATGATATCATTCGATGGGAGCGTATATCATTAAAGGAAGAAAAAAATGAAATGTTTTGGTATCTTTACTAAAGACCTTAAACTAATACTATGTGTGTGTGTGTCTGTGTGTGGCTTTATGCAATCAAATTTCCACGTGTTTTCGACTCATTTGATTATTTGTTTTTTATGATCTTGTTTATATATTTTTTGCAAGGGAAATCACAGATGCCATGGCACTCCTGGAGATGGCAAGGAAAGGACAGCATCTCTTGACAGTGTTGTTGTCTATGACCAGAAAGTGAGGAGAGGTAGGATGCATTTCCTTTTATTTTTTTTTTCTATTTTTGCATTTTTTTGTGTTCTCCTTCTAGCTCTGATTGTGTGCTTATTCATCGCTACCTATTTTGCTGGCTTTCTTTTTCAGAATCTTTGTTTAATTGAGGAGTGGAAAGACCCAGGTATATGTGGATATCATTCGATGGGAGCGTATATCATTAAAGGAAGAAAAAAATGAAATGTTTTGGTATCTTTACTAAAGACTAACCATTCTAACCTTTAAACTAATACCGTGTGTGTGTGTGTCTGTGTATGTGGCTTTATGCAATCAAATTTCCACGTGTTTTCGACTCAATTTGATTATTTGTTTTTATGATCTTGTTTATATATTTTTTGCAAGGGAAATCACAGATGCCATGGCACTCCTGGAGATGGCAAGGAAAGGACAGCATCTCTTGACAGTGTTGTTGTCTATGACCAGAAAGTGACGAGAGGTAGGATGCATTTCCTTTTATTTTTTTTTTTCTATTTTTGCATTTTTTTTGTGTTCTCCTTCTAGCTCTGATTGTGTGCTTATTCATCGCTACCTATTTTGCTGGCTTTCTTTTTCAGAATCTTTGTTTAATTGAGGAGTGGTATATGTGACCAATATATGATATCATTCGATGGGAGCGTATATCATTAAAGGAAGAAAAAATGAAATGTTTTGGTATCTTTACTAAAGACTAACCATTCTAACCTTTAAACTAATACCGTGTGTGTGTGTGTCTGTGTATGTGGCTTTATGCAATCAAATTTCCACGTGTTTTCGACTCAATTTGATTATTTGTTTTTATGATCTTGTTTATATATTTTTTGCAAGGGAAATCACAGATGCCATGGCACTCCTGGAGATGGCAAGGAAAGGACAGCATCTCTTGACAGTGTTGTTGTCTATGACCAGAAAGTGAGGAGAGGTAGGATGCATTTCCTTTTATTTTTTTTTCTATTTTTGCATTTTTTTGTGTTCTCCTTCTAGCTCTGATTGTGTGCTTATTCATCGCTACCTATTTTGCTGGCTTTCTTTTTCAGAATCTTTGTTTAATTGAGGAGTGGAAAGACCCAATATATGATATCATTCGATGGGAGCGTATATCATTAAAGGAAGAAAAAATGAAATGTTTTGGTATCTTTACTAAAGACTAACCATTCTAACCTTTAAACTAATACCGTGTGTGTGTGTGTCTGTGTATGTGGCTTTATGCAATCAAATTTCCACGTGTTTTCGACTCAATTTGATTATTTGTTTTTATGATCTTGTTTATATATTTTTTGCAAGGGAAATCACAGATGCCATGGCACTCCTGGAGATGGCAAGGAAAGGACAGCATCTCTTGACAGTGTTGTTGTCTATGACCAGAAAGTGACGAGAGGTAGGATGCATTTCCTTTTATTTTTTTTTCTATTTTTGCATTTTTTTGTGTTCTCCTTCTAGCTCTGATTGTGTGCTTATTCATCGCTACCTATTTTGCTGGCTTTCTTTTTCAGAATCTTTGTTTAATTGAGGAGTGGAAAGACCCAGGTATATGTGACCAATATATGATATCATTCGATGGGAGCGTATATCATTAAAGGAAGAAAAAAATGAAATGTTTTGGTATCTTTACTAAAGACTAACCATTCTAACCTTTAAACTAATACCGTGTGTGTGTGTGTCTGTGTATGTGGCTTTATGCAATCAAATTTCCACGTGTTTTCGACTCAATTTGATTATTTGTTTTTATGATCTTGTTTATATATTTTTTGCAAGGGAAATCACAGATGCCATGGCACTCCTGGAGATGGCAAGGAAAGGACAGCATCTCTTGACAGTGTTGTTGTCTATGACCAGAAAGTGACGAGAGGTAGGATGCATTTCCTTTTATTTTTTTTTTCTATTTTTGCATTTTTTTGTGTTCTCCTTCTAGCTCTGATTGTGTGCTTATTCATCGCTACCTATTTTGCTGGCTTTCTTTTTCAGAATCTTTGTTTAATTGAGGAGTGGAAAGACCCAGGTATATGTGACCAATATATGATATCATTCGATGGGAGCGTATATCATTAAAGGAAGAAAAAATGAAATGTTTTGGTATCTTTACTAAAGACTAACCATTCTAACCTTTAAACTAATACCGTGTGTGTGTGTGTCTGTGTATGTGGCTTTATGCAATCAAATTTCCACGTGTTTTCGACTCAATTTGATTATTTGTTTTTATGATCTTGTTTATATATTTTTTGCAAGGGAAATCACAGATGCCATGGCACTCCTGGAGATGGCAAGGAAAGGACAGCATCTCTTGACAGTGTTGTTGTCTATGACCAGAAAGTGAGGAGAGGTAGGATGCATTTCCTTTTATTTTTTTTTCTATTTTTGCATTTTTTTGTGTTCTCCTTCTAGCTCTGATTGTGTGCTTATTCATCGCTACCTATTTTGCTGGCTTTCTTTTTCAGAATCTTTGTTTAATTGAGGAGTGGAAAGACCCATGATATCCATTCGATGGGAGCGTATATCATTAAAGGAAGAAAAAAATGAAATGTTTTGGTATCTTTACTAAAGACTAACCATTCTAACCTTTAAACTAATACCGTGTGTGTGTGTGTCTGTGTATGTGGCTTTATGCAATCAAATTTCCATGTGTTTTCGACTCAATTTGATTATTTGTTTTTATGATCTTGTTTATATATTTTTTGCAAGGGAAATCACAGATGCCATGGCACTCCTGGAGATGGCAAGGAAAGGACAGCATCTCTTGACAGTGTTGTTGTCTATGACCAGAAAGTGACGAGAGGTAGGATGCATTTCCTTTTTATTTTTTTCTATTTTTGCATTTTTTTGTGTTCTCCTTCTAGCTCTGATTGTGTGCTTATTCATCGCTACCTATTTTGCTGGCTTTCTTTTTCAGAATCTTTGTTTAATTGAGGAGTGGAAAGACCCAGGATATCATTCGATGGGAGCGTATATCATTAAAGGAAGAAAAAATGAAATGTTTTGGTATCTTTACTAAAGACTAACCATTCTAACCTTTAAACTAATACCGTGTGTGTGTGTCTGTGTATGTGGCTTTATGCAATCAAATTTCCACGTGTTTTCGACTCAATTTGATTATTTGTTTTTATGATCTTGTTTATATATTTTTTGCAAGGGAAATCACAGATGCCATGGCACTCCTGGAGATGGCAAGGAAAGGACAGCATCTCTTGACAGTGTTGTTGTCTATGACCAGAAAGTGAGGAGAGGTAGGATGCATTTCCTTTTATTTTTTTTTCTATTTTTGCATTTTTTTGTGTTCTCCTTCTAGCTCTGATTGTGTGCTTATTCATCGCTACCTATTTTGCTGGCTTTCTTTTTCAGAATCTTTGTTTAATTCAGGAGTGAAAAGACCCAATATATGTATCTTCGATGGGAGCGTATATCATTAAAGGAAGAAAAAATGAAATGTTTTGGTATCTTTACTAAAGACTAACCATTCTAACCTTTAAACTAATACCGTGTGTGTGTGTGTCTGTGTATGTGGCTTTATGCAATCAAATTTCCACGTGTTTTCGACTCAATTTGATTATTTGTTTTTATGATCTTGTTTATATATTTTTTGCAAGGGAAATCACAGATGCCATGGCACTCCTGGAGATGGCAAGGAAAGGACAGCATCTCTTGACAGTGTTGTTGTCTATGACCAGAAAGTGACGAGAGGTAGGATGCATTTCCTTTTATTTTTTTTTTCTATTTTTGCATTTTTTTGTGTTCTCCTTCTAGCTCTGATTGTGTGCTTATTCATCGCTACCTATTTTGCTGGCTTTCTTTTTCAGAATCTTTGTTTAATTGAGGAGTGAAAAGACCCAGTATCCATTCGATGGGAGCGTATATCATTAAAGGAAGAAAAAAATGAAATGTTTTGGTATCTTTACTAAAGACTAACCATTCTAACCTTTAAACTAATACCGTGTGTGTGTGTGTCTGTGTATGTGGCTTTATGCAATCAAATTTCCACGTGTTTTCGACTCAATTTGATTATTTGTTTTTATGATCTTGTTTATATATTTTTTGCAAGGGAAATCACAGATGCCATGGCACTCCTGGAGATGGCGAGGAAAGGACAGCATCTCTTGACAGTGTTGTTGTCTATGACCAGAAAGTGACGAGAGGTAGGATGCATTTCCTTTTATTTTTTTTTCTATTTTTGCATTTTTTTGTGTTCTCCTTCTAGCTCTGATTGTGTGCTTATTCATCGCTACCTATTTTGCTGGCTTTCTTTTTCAGAATCTTTGTTTAATTGAGGAGTGAAAGACCCATATCCATTCGATGGGAGCGTATATCATTAAAGGAAGAAAAAAATGAAATGTTTTGGTATCTTTACTAAAGACTAACCATTCTAACCTTTAAACTAATACCGTGTGTGTGTGTGTCTGTGTATGTGGCTTTATGCAATCAAATTTCCACGTGTTTTCGACTCAATTTGATTATTTGTTTTTATGATCTTGTTTATATATTTTTTGCAAGGGAAATCACAGATGCCATGGCACTCCTGGAGATGGCAAGGAAAGGACAGCATCTCTTGACAGTGTTGTTGTCTATGACCAGAAAGTGACGAGAGGTAGGATGCATTTCCTTTTATTTTTTTTTCTATTTTTGCATTTTTTTGTGTTCTCCTTCTAGCTCTGATTGTGTGCTTATTCATCGCTACCTATTTTGCTGGCTTTCTTTTTCAGAATCTTTGTTTAATTGAGGAGTGGAAAGACCCATGATATCATTCGATGGGAGCGTATATCATTAAAGGAAGAAAAAAATGAAATGTTTTGGTATCTTTACTAAAGACTAACCATTCTAACCTTTAAACTAATACCGTGTGTGTGTGTGTCTGTGTATGTGGCTTTATGCAATCAAATTTCCACGTGTTTTCGACTCAATTTGATTATTTGTTTTTATGATCTTGTTTATATATTTTTTGCAAGGGAAATCACAGATGCCATGGCACTCCTGGAGATGGCAAGGAAAGGACAGCATCTCTTGACAGTGTTGTTGTCTATGACCAGAAAGTGACGAGAGGTAGGATGCATTTCCTTTTATTTTTTTTTCTATTTTTGCATTTTTTTGTGTTCTCCTTCTAGCTCTGATTGTGTGCTTATTCATCGCTACCTATTTTGCTGGCTTTCTTTTTCAGAATCTTTGTTTAATTGAGGAGTGGAAAGACCCAGGTATATCCTTCGATGGGAGCGTATATCATTAAAGGAAGAAAAAAATGAAATGTTTTGGTATCTTTACTAAAGACTAACCATTCTAACCTTTAAACTAATACCGTGTGTGTGTGTGTCTGTGTATGTGGCTTTATGCAATCAAATTTCCACGTGTTTTCGACTCAATTTGATTATTTGTTTTTATGATCTTGTTTATATATTTTTTGCAAGGGAAATCACAGATGCCATGGCACTCCTGGAGATGGCGAGGAAAGGACAGCATCTCTTGACAGTGTTGTTGTCTATGACCAGAAAGTGACGAGAGGTAGGATGTATTTCCTTTTATTTTTTTTTCTATTTTGCATTTTTTTGTGTTCTCCTTCTAGCTCTGATTGTGTGCTTATTCATCGCTACCTATTTTGCTGGCTTTCTTTTTCAGAATCTTTGTTTAATTCAGGAGTGAAAAGACCCAGGTATCCTTCGATGGGAGCGTATATCATTAAAGGAAGAAAAAAATGAAATGTTTTGGTATCTTTA
This sequence comes from Pomacea canaliculata, assembly GCF_003073045.1. Taxonomy (NCBI): domain Eukaryota; kingdom Metazoa; phylum Mollusca; class Gastropoda; order Architaenioglossa; family Ampullariidae; genus Pomacea; species Pomacea canaliculata. The sequence continues at coordinate 10,526,442 of NC_037601.1, forward strand.
CTAAAGACTAACCATTCTAACCTTTAAACTAATACCGTGTGTGTGTGTGTCTGTGTATGTGGCTTTATGCAATCAAATTTCCACGTGTTTTCGACTCAATTTGATTATTTGTTTTTATGATCTTGTTTATATATTTTTTGCAAGGGAAATCACAGATGCCATGGCACTCCTGGAGATGGCAAGGAAAGGACAGCATCTCTTGACAGTGTTGTTGTCTATGACCAGAAAGTGACGAGAGGTAGATGTATTTCCTTTTATTTTTTTTTTCTATTTTTGCATTTTTTTGTGTTCTCCTTCTAGCTCTGATTGTGTGCTTATTCATCGCTACCTATTTTGCTGGCTTTCTTTTTCAGAATCTTTGTTTAATTCAGGAGTGTATCCTTCGATGGGAGCGTATATCATTAAAGGAAGAAAAAAATGAAATGTTTTGGTATCTTTACTAAAGACTAACCATTCTAACCTTTAAACTAATACCGTGTGTGTGTGTGTCTGTGTATGTGGCTTTATGCAATCAAATTTCCATGTGTTTTCGACTCAATTTGATTATTTGTTTTTATGATCTTGTTTATATATTTTTTGCAAGGGAAATCACAGATGCCATGGCACTCCTGGAGATGGCAAGGAAAGGACAGCATCTCTTGACAGTGTTGTTGTCTATGACCAGAAAGTGACGAGAGGTAGGATGCATTTCCTTTTATTTTTTTTTTCTATTTTTGCATTTTTTTGTGTTCTCCTTCTAGCTCTGATTGTGTGCTTATTCATCGCTACCTATTTTGCTGGCTTTCTTTTTCAGAATCTTTGTTTAATTGAGGAGTGGAAAGACCCAGGTATCATTCGATGGGAGCGTATATCATTAAAGGAAGAAAAAAATGAAATGTTTTGGTATCTTTACTAAAGACTAACCATTCTAACCTTTAAACTAATACCGTGTGTGTGTGTGTCTGTGTATGTGGCTTTATGCAATCAAATTTCCACGTGTTTTCGACTCAATTTGATTATTTGTTTTTATGATCTTGTTTATATATTTTTTGCAAGGGAAATCACAGATGCCATGGCACTCCTGGAGATGGCAAGGAAAGGACAGCATCTCTTGACAGTGTTGTTGTCTATGACCAGAAAGTGACGAGAGGTAGGATGCATTTCCTTTTATTTTTTTTTTCTATTTTTGCATTTTTTTGTGTTCTCCTTCTAGCTCTGATTGTGTGCTTATTCATCGCTACCTATTTTGCTGGCTTTCTTTTTCAGAATCTTTGTTTAATTCAGGAGTGGAAAGACCCATGTGTATATGTATCATTCGATGGGAGCGTATATCATTAAAGGAAGAAAAAAATGAAATGTTTTGGTATCTTTACTAAAGACTAACCATTCTAACCTTTAAACTAATACCGTGTGTGTGTGTGTCTGTGTATGTGGCTTTATGCAATCAAATTTCCACGTGTTTTCGACTCAATTTGATTATTTGTTTTTATGATCTTGTTTATATATTTTTTGCAAGGGAAATCACAGATGCCATGGCACTCCTGGAGATGGCAAGGAAAGGACAGCATCTCTTGACAGTGTTGTTGTCTATGACCAGAAAGTGAGGAGAGGTAGGATGCATTTCCTTTTATTTTTTTTTCTATTTTTGCATTTTTTTGTGTTCTCCTTCTAGCTCTGATTGTGTGCTTATTCATCGCTACCTATTTTGCTGGCTTTCTTTTTCAGAATCTTTGTTTAATTCAGGAGTGGAAAGATATCATTCGATGGAGCGTATATCATTAAAGGAAGAAAAAAATGAAATGTTTTGGTATCTTTACTAAAGACTAACCATTCTAACCTTTAAACTAATACCGTGTGTGTGTGTGTCTGTGTATGTGGCTTTATGCAATCAAATTTCCACGTGTTTTCGACTCAATTTGATTATTTGTTTTTATGATCTTGTTTATATATTTTTTGCAAGGGAAATCACAGATGCCATGGCACTCCTGGAGATGGCAAGGAAAGGACAGCATCTCTTGACAGTGTTGTTGTCTATGACCAGAAAGTGAGGAGAGGTAGGATGCATTTCCTTTTATTTTTTTTTCTATTTTTGCATTTTTTTGTGTTCTCCTTCTAGCTCTGATTGTGTGCTTATTCATCGCTACCTATTTTGCTGGCTTTCTTTTTCAGAATCTTTGTTTAATTGAGGAGTGAAAGACCCAGGTATCATTCGATGGGAGCGTATATCATTAAAGGAAGAAAAAAATGAAATGTTTTGGTATCTTTACTAAAGACTAACCATTCTAACCTTTAAACTAATACCGTGTGTGTGTGTGTCTGTGTATGTGGCTTTATGCAATCAAATTTCCATGTGTTTTCGACTCAATTTGATTATTTGTTTTTATGATCTTGTTTATATATTTTTTGCAAGGGAAATCACAGATGCCATGGCACTCCTGGAGATGGCAAGGAAAGGACAGCATCTCTTGACAGTGTTGTTGTCTATGACCAGAAAGTGACGAGAGGTAGGATGCATTTCCTTTTATTTTTTTTTTCTATTTTTGCATTTTTTTGTGTTCTCCTTCTAGCTCTGATTGTGTGCTTATTCATCGCTACCTATTTTGCTGGCTTTCTTTTTCAGAATCTTTGTTTAATTGAGGAGTGAAAAGACCCATATATCCTTCGATGGGAGCGTATATCATTAAAGGAAGAAAAAATGAAATGTTTTGGTATCTTTACTAAAGACTAACCATTCTAACCTTTAAACTAATACCGTGTGTGTGTGTGTCTGTGTATGTGGCTTTATGCAATCAAATTTCCACGTGTTTTCGACTCAATTTGATTATTTGTTTTTATGATCTTGTTTATATATTTTTTGCAAGGGAAATCACAGATGCCATGGCACTCCTGGAGATGGCAAGGAAAGGACAGCATCTCTTGACAGTGTTGTTGTCTATGACCAGAAAGTGACGAGAGGTAGGATGCATTTTTTATTTTTTTTTCTATTTTTGCATTTTTTTGTGTTCTCCTTCTAGCTCTGATTGTGTGCTTATTCATCGCTACCTATTTTGCTGGCTTTCTTTTTCAGAATCTTTGTTTAATTCAGGATATATTCGATGGGAGCGTATATCATTAAAGGAAGAAAAATGAAATGTTTTGGTATCTTTACTAAAGACTAACCATTCTAACCTTTAAACTAATACCGTGTGTGTGTGTCTGTGTATGTGGCTTTATGCAATCAAATTTCCATGTGTTTTCGACTCAATTTGATTATTTGTTTTTATGATCTTGTTTATATATTTTTTGCAAGGGAAATCACAGATGCCATGGCACTCCTGGAGATGGCAAGGATCTCTTGACAGTGTTGTTGTCTATGACCAGAAAGTGAGTAGGATGCATTTCCTTTTATTTTTTTTCTATTTTTGCATTTTTTTGTGTTCTCCTTCTAGCTCTGATTGTGTGCTTATTCATCGCTACCTATTTTGCTGGCTTTCTTTTTCAGAATCTTTGTTTAATTCAGGAGTAAAAGACCCAGGTATTCGATGGGAGCGTATATCATTAAAGGAAAAAAAATGAAATGTTTTGGTATCTTTACTAAAGACTAACCATTCTAACCTTTAAACTAATACCGTGTGTGTGTGTGTCTGTGTATGTGGCTTTATGCAATCAAATTTCCACGTGTTTTCGACTCAATTTGATTATTTGTTTTTATGATCTTGTTTATATATTTTTTGCAAGGGAAATCACAGATGCCATGGCACTCCTGGAGATGGCAAGGAAAGGACAGCATCTCTTGACAGTGTTGTTGTCTATGACAGAAAGTGACGAGAGGTAGGATGCATTTCCTTTTATTTTTTTTTTTCTATTTTTGCATTTTTTTGTGTTCTCCTTCTAGCTCTGATTGTGTGCTTATTCATCGCTACCTATTTTGCTGGCTTTCTTTTTCAGAATCTTTGTTTAATTCAGGAGTGAAAGATATCATTCGATGGGAGCGTATATCATTAAAGGAAGAAAAAAATGAAATGTTTTGGTATCTTTACTAAAGACTAACCATTCTAACCTTTAAACTAATACCGTGTGTGTGTGTGTCTGTGTATGTGGCTTTATGCAATCAAATTTCCACGTGTTTTCGACTCAATTTGATTATTTGTTTTTATGATCTTGTTTATATATTTTTTGCAAGGGAAATCACAGATGCCATGGCACTCCTGGAGATGGCAAGGAAAGGACAGCATCTCTTGACAGTGTTGTTGTCTATGACCAGAAAGTGAGGAGAGGTAGGATGCATTTCCTTTTATTTTTTTTTTTCTATTTTTGCATTTTTTTGTGTTCTCCTTCTAGCTCTGATTGTGTGCTTATTCATCGCTACCTATTTTGCTGGCTTTCTTTTTCAGAATCTTTGTTTAATTGAGGAGTGGAAAGACCCAGTGTATATGATATCATTCGATGGGAGCGTATATCATTAAAGGAAGAAAAAAATGAAATGTTTTGGTATCTTTACTAAAGACTAACCATTCTAACCTTTAAACTAATACCGTGTGTGTGTGTGTCTGTGTATGTGGCTTTATGCAATCAAATTTCCACGTGTTTTCGACTCAATTTGATTATTTGTTTTTATGATCTTGTTTATATATTTTTTGCAAGGGAAATCACAGATGCCATGGCACTCCTGGAGATGGCAAGGAAAGGACAGCATCTCTTGACAGTGTTGTTGTCTATGACCAGAAAGTGAGGAGAGGTAGGATGTATTTCCTTTTATTTTTTTTTTTCTATTTTTGCATTTTTTTGTGTTCTCCTTCTAGCTCTGATTGTGTGCTTATTCATCGCTACCTATTTTGCTGGCTTTCTTTTTCAGAATCTTTGTTTAATTGAGGAGTGAAAAGACCCAGGTATATGCTTCGATGGGAGCGTATATCATTAAAGGAAGAAAAAAATGAAATGTTTTGGTATCTTTACTAAAGACTAACCATTCTAACCTTTAAACTAATACCGTGTGTGTGTGTGTCTGTGTATGTGGCTTTATGCAATCAAATTTCCACGTGTTTTCGACTCAATTTGATTATTTGTTTTTATGATCTTGTTTATATATTTTTTGCAAGGGAAATCACAGATGCCATGGCACTCCTGGAGATGGCAAGGAAAGGACAGCATCTCTTGACAGTGTTGTTGTCTATGACCAGAAAGTGACGAGAGGTAGGATGCATTTCCTTTTATTTTTTTTTTCTATTTTTGCATTTTTTTGTGTTCTCCTTCTAGCTCTGATTGTGTGCTTATTCATCGCTACCTATTTTGCTGGCTTTCTTTTTCAGAATCTTTGTTTAATTGAGGAGTGGAAAGACCAGGTATATGTATTCGATGGGAGCGTATATCATTAAAGGAAGAAAAAATGAAATGTTTGGTATCTTTACTAAAGACTAACCATTCTAACCTTTAAACTAATACCGTGTGTGTGTGTGTCTGTGTATGTGGCTTTATGCAATCAAATTTCCACGTGTTTTCGACTCAATTTGATTATTTGTTTTTATGATCTTGTTTATATATTTTTTGCAAGGGAAATCACAGATGCCATGGCACTCCTGGAGATGGCAAGGAAAGGACAGCATCTCTTGACAGTGTTGTTGTCTATGACCAGAAAGTGACGAGAGGTAGGATGCATTTCCTTTTATTTTTTTTTCTATTTTTGCATTTTTTTGTGTTCTCCTTCTAGCTCTGATTGTGTGCTTATTCATCGCTACCTATTTTGCTGGCTTTCTTTTTCAGAATCTTTGTTTAATTCAGGAGTGGAAAGACCCAGGTATATGTGACCAATATATGATATCATTCGATGGGAGCGTATATCATTAAAGGAAGAAAAAAATGAAATGTTTTGGTATCTTTACTAAAGACTAACCATTCTAACCTTTAAACTAATACCGTGTGTGTGTGTGTCTGTGTATGTGGCTTTATGCAATCAAATTTCCACGTGTTTTCGACTCAATTTGATTATTTGTTTTTATGATCTTGTTTATATATTTTTTGCAAGGGAAATCACAGATGCCATGGCACTCCTGGAGATGGCAAGGAAAGGACAGCATCTCTTGACAGTGTTGTTGTCTATGACCAGAAAGTGAGGAGAGGTAGGATGCATTTCCTTTTATTTTTTTTTTCTATTTTTGCATTTTTTTGTGTTCTCCTTCTAGCTCTGATTGTGTGCTTATTCATCGCTACCTATTTTGCTGGCTTTCTTTTTCAGAATCTTTGTTTAATTGAGGAGTGGTATATGTGACCAATATATGATATCATTCGATGGGAGCGTATATCATTAAAGGAAGAAAAAATGAAATGTTTTGGTATCTTTACTAAAGACTAACCATTCTAACCTTTAAACTAATACCGTGTGTGTGTGTGTCTGTGTATGTGGCTTTATGCAATCAAATTTCCACGTGTTTTCGACTGAATTTGATTATTTGTTTTTATGATCTTGTTTATATATTTTTTGCAAGGGAAATCACAGATGCCATGGCACTCCTGGAGATGGCAAGGAAAGGACAGCATCTCCTGACAGTGTTGTTGTCTATGACCAGAAAGTGAGGAGAGGTAGGATGCATTTCCTTTTATTTTTTTTTTTCTATTTTTGCATTTTTTTGTGTTCTCCTTCTAGCTCTGATTGTGTGCTTATTCATCGCTACCTATTTTGCTGGCTTTCTTTTTCAGAATCTTTGTTTAATTGAGGAGTGGAAAGACCCAGGTATATGTGACCAATATATGATATCATTCGATGGAGCGTATATCATTAAAGGAAGAAAAAAATGAAATGTTTTGGTATCTTTACTAAAGACTAACCATTCTAACCTTTAAACTAATACCGTGTGTGTGTGTGTCTGTGTATGTGGCTTTATGCAATTCAAATTTCCACGTGTTTTCGACTCAATTTGATTATTTGTTTTTATGATCTTGTTTATATATTTTTTGCAAGGGAAATCACAGATGCCATGGCACCTGGAGATGGCAAGGAAAGGACAGCATCTCTTGACAGTGTTGTTGTCTATGACCAGAAAGTGAGGAGAGGTAGGATGCATTTCTTTTATTTTTTTTTTCTATTTTTGCATTTTTTTGTGTTCTCCTTCTAGCTCTGATTGTGTGCTTATTCATCGCTTACTATTTTGCTGGCTTTCTTTTTCAGAATCTTTGTTTAATTGAGGAGTGAGGTATATGTGACCATATATTGATATCATTCGATGGGAGCGTATATCATTAAAGGAAGAAAAAATGAAATGTTTTGGTATCTTTACTAAAGACTAACCATTCTAACCTTTAAACTAATATTGTGTGTAGTTGTCAAATTATTTTTTTTTTCTCCGACTCAATTTATTTATGAGTTTTTTTGATATTTTAATAAAATTTTGCCATTTTCTCTAACATGACAACCATAGTAAAACAGCTCTGTAGAGGTTGAATGTGTTTCTTTGTATTTTCTATTTTGCATCTGTTGATGTGTTCCTTCTAATGATTGTATACTTATTCGTGTGTATATCTGTTTACAGGCTTTTTCTCAGTCTCTCTTCAATTGATGTCCCACAAGCGATGCGAAGACCTGGCTATGTGACAGTCGACGCCTTTGGATTTTTAACCATTAAAGGAATTAAAATATCAAAACTTGTATGCGTCCTTTCTAAACACTAACCATTCTGCCGTCTCTATGCTTGTAAAAGAACTGTCTATGAAAAACTTGAATGAATAATACTTACCTGTCCTAGTTTAAAACTGTACGAAAGCAACTTCTTCTTCTTCGTTCGTATTCGCCCCCAGTGGAGCATAGGGCCGCAACCACACGCCGCCATCGGAACCGGTCCAGGGCATCCCTTTCTAGTTGGGACCATGTCATGCCAGCTGTCTCTGCTCTCTGTGATGATCGTCTCCACGTCTGTCTGGGTCTCCCAACCTTGCGCCTTCCCTGTGGCTTCCAGCCCAGAGCTTGTCGCGTTATATTGTCGGCTTTCTTTCGCAGGGTGTGGCCAATCCAGCCCCACTTTCGCTTCTTGATGTCTAGGCTGGCAGGGTTTTGGTTTGTTCTCTCCCACAGGGCGGTATAGAAGACAGGCCATCGGATGTTAAGAATTCGGCGCAGACATTTATTGATGAATGTCTCTATCTTGTTATTGATGGCATTTGTCTACCGCCATGTCTCAGACCCATACAGAAGGACTGACTTTATATTGGTATTATAGAGGCGGATCTTGTTGTGTAGAGACAAAGCCTTGGAGTGCCAGAAAGGTCTTAGGGAGTGGAATGCAAGCCTGGCTTTGTTTATTCGGCTTCTGGCATCTTCATCTGTACCTCCGTCTTTGCTGCTATGCTGCCAAGGTAGGTTAAACGGTCAGACTCTGTAATACATTCTCCATGTAGTCAGAGTGGGGCTTCTTGCTTTGTGCTGACCCGCATTACCTCTGTCTTCTTGATGTTGATGTCAGGCCAGTCATTGCTGCTTCTTCTGCGAGCCGAGTGAGCTTTGTCTGTGCGTGTTGTTTCTTGTGGGACTACAGGCTGATGTCATCTGCAAAGTTAAGATCCTCAAGCTTCCTGGCGGTACACTGAACGCCCGTGTTGCTGTTAGAGGTTGTTCTTCGCATGATCCAGTCTATGACGATCAGGAAGATTGTTGGTGAGAGCAGACAACCTTGCCTCACTCCAGTCCTCACTGCGAAGGGGTCAGTCAGCTTACCCTTGTGTATCACCCGGCATGTCGAGTTCTCATACAACTGCTGAATGATGGCAATGAACTTTGGTGGAAATCCGTAGTGCTGCATCAGATTCCAGATGGTTTCTCCGTCTACGGAGTCAAAGGCCTTCTCAAAATCTACAAAGGTATAGGGGTGACAGCCATTCGATGGACTGTTGGATAATAATTCGCAGAGTAGCGATTTGGTCGTTACATTTTCCCTTCCGAAAGCCTGCCTGTTCTGTCCGAATCTCCTATCTAGGGCGGTTTTCGTCGCTCCAGGATGATTTTGGTCGAACACTTGTTGGAATGGACACAATTGCTGCACTGTATCAGGTCACCTTTTTTTGGGTAACTTCACTAGGTAGCAAGCTTCCAGTCTGCTGGAACTTGCTCTGCCCAAATTTTTCAGCAGGGGATGTATCTCTGCTGCGGCTGTTGGGTCGCCTTGAGTGTTCTGCAGGAATTCATCTGGGCTGCCGCCTTTCCAGAATTCAAGGACTTGATGGATTCATGATTTTGTCTTGGTTGGCGGGTTGGTATTACTTGGAGTGTTCTGCAGCTGGGGATGTCCAAGTGTTGTTGTGGTGGTCGGTTAAGTATTCATCAAATGCTCCACCCATCGTTGATCTTTGTCCTGCATCCCCCATGATGACGCTGCTTGTTCTGCATTTTTCTATCCTGTGTGTGAACTGTCTCTTGTCGTCCCTGCGCTCTTCTTCAATTCCATGTTTTATCTCCCTGTCTTTGCTCTGAGCTCTTCTTTTTCTGTGGTCTTGAAGGTTAGGGTTGATTTCTGCTTCAGCTCTTTCCTTTTTATCTTTTGCATGGTCTTTAAGTCAGCCATTCTTGTGCTGTTTTCCTTTTTTCCCAGAACGTGTAGTGTGCAGGATTTCTTCAGGTTCTTGAAATTCTGTCAGTGGTTAGCCACTGTTTCTTCAGGGTCCCTCAGTGTCGCAAATCTGTTTTTAACTTCGCAGTGAACTCATTTTGCTTTTTACGGTCTCTAGAACTGCACATTGAATTTGTTGGTGGCGGTCGTGTCTGATGTGTTCGTGGAAAGACTTCGCTTAATCCTTCATGGTTGCCACAAGCAGGTGGTGGTCTGTGGCTACATCTGCACTCGCTTATTGACATCAGCAGGCTTCTTCTAAACGGCGATTAATGGTATCTGAACGATTGGTGTTTCTGTATGTCCATCGGGTGAAGTACAGGTGGTCTTGGTGGATGGTTTTTTGTGGAAAACTGTGCCTCTTGCTGGTGAGCGGCCGCAAGAGGGTCGTCTGAGGGATTCATAGCAGAGTAAAATGTCTGGACGTGAGAATTCGAATTAATTGCTAGAGTAAACCGGCGTATTTGGTGTATATGAACCAGGGACTGAAACTGTGAATTGTGATCTGTAATGATTTGAACAGTGACTTGAATTGTGAACTTTAACCAGTGAACGTGAACAGCGACAATGTTGCGAACGCTAACGGATGAGACAGCGGAGATAAGTTTCTTAGATTATGTCAGTACTTGTAAACTATTCTTTTTATATATATATATGCACTCTTTTGTTTAATTATACTCTTTCCATTTGTGGCAAGTTTCATACACCGTGGTTGACTGATGCAGTTTGATACACTATTGTAGACTTCCATAGTAAAACTCAGGAACCAGGAAAGACAGAGAGAAAAAAATTTCAATCGAACTTTCGAGAAAGTTGTTTCCTGATGGCTACAATTTGGATGTTTTATAAAAAAATTATCTTTTGAACACCGAGTTTTATTACTAAATCAGGAAGGTTTTCCTGGAACTAGTCAATTGCAGGGGTTTCCAATGTCTCCCCTTTTGGTTGATGCAGTTTCATACACCGTTGTTGACTGATACAGTTTCATACACTATTGTAGAGTTCCATAGTAAAACTTAGAAACCAGGAAAGAAAAAAAAAAAAAAATTTCAATCAAACTTTCTAGAAAGTTATTTCCGGATGGCTATAATTTGGTTGATGCAGTTTCATAAACCGTTGTTGACTGATACAGTTTCATACACTATTGTAGACTTCCATAGTAAAACTTAGAAACCAGGAAAGAAAAAAAAAAAAAATTTCAATCGAACTTTCTAGAAAGTTGTTTCCGGATGGCTATAATTTGGTTGATGCAGTTTCATACACCGTTGTTGACTGATGCAGTTTCATACGCTATTGTAGACTTCCATAGTAAAACTCAGGAACCAGGAAAGACAGAAAGAAAAACATTTCAATCGAACTTTCTAGAAAGTTGTTTCCTGATGGCTACAAATTGGATGTTTTGAAAAAAAAATTTATCTTCTGAACACCGAGTTTTACTAAGGCAGGAAGGTTTTCCTGGAACTAGTCAATTGCAGCGATTTCCAATGTCTCCCCTTTTGGTTGATTCATACACCGTTGTTGACTGATGCATTCATACACTATTGTAGACTTCCATAGTAAAACTCAGGAACCAGGAAAGACAGAAAGAAAACATTTCAATCGAACTTTCTAGAAAGTTCTTTCCTGATGGCTACAAATTGGATGTTTTGAAAAAAAAATTTATCTTCTGAACACCAAGTTTTAGTAAGGCAGGAAGGTTTTCCTGGAACTAGTCAATTGCAGCGATTTCCAATGTCTCCCCTTTTGGTTGATTCATACGCCGTTGTTGACTGATGCATTCATACACTATTGTAGACTTCCATAGTAAAACTCAGGAACAAGGAAAGACAGAAAGAAAAAAATTTCAATCGAACTTTCTAGAAAGTTGTTTCCTGATGGCTACAATTTGGATGTTTTGAAAAAAAAAATTGATCTTCTGAACACCGAGTTTTACTACATTCATACACTAATGTAGACTTCCATAGTAAAACTTAGTAACCAGGAAAGAAGGAAAAAAAAAAATTTCAATCGAACTTTCTAGAAAGTTCTTTCCGGATGGCTAGAATTTGGTTGATGCAGTTTCATACACTATTGTAGACTTCCATAGAAAAACTCAGGAACCAGGAAAGAGAAAGAAAAAAATTTCAATCGAACTTTCTAGAAAGTTGTTTCCTGATGGCTACAAATTGGATGTTTTGAAAAAAAAATTTATCTTCTGAACACCGAGTTTTACTAAGGCAGGAAGGTTTTCCTGGAAGAGTCAATGCAGCGATTTCCAATCTCTCTCCTTTTGGTTGATGCAGCTTCATACACTGTTGTTGACTGATGCATTCATACACTATTGTAGACTTCCATAGTAAAACTTAGTAAACCAGGAAAGAAGCAAAAAAAAAATTTTAATCGAACTTTCTAGAAAGTTCTCTGGATGGCTGGAGGTTGTTGAAAAAAAAATTATGCACCGGTTTTATACACCAGAAGGTTTTCTGAACTAAGACTGCAGCGATGCAATGTTCCCCTTGGCTTGTTTCATACCTATTGTGACTTCCTAGTAAACACCTGAAAGAAAAAGAAAAAAAAATTTCGATAGAATTTTTCCTAGATGGTACAATTTGGGATTGAAAAAATAATATCTTTGTAAAAAAAAATTATCTCATGACACCGGATTTTACTAGACAGGGAGAGAAGGTTTCCCTGGAATAGTCAAATGAGCATAGTGTTGACCTGATGCAGCCATACACATTGTAGACTTCATAGTAAAACTCAGGAACAGGAAAGACAGAAAGAAAAACATTTCAATCGAACTTTCTAGAAGTTGTTTCTGATGCTACAATTGGTGTTTTGAAAAAAAAAATTATCATTCTGAACACGAGTTTTACTAAGGCAGGAAGGTTTTCCTGGAACTAGTCAATTGCAGCGATTTCCAATGTCTCCCTTTTGGTTGATTCAGTACAACGTGTTGAATGATGCAATTCATACACTATTGTAGACTTCATAAGTAAAAAACTCAGGAACCAGGAAAGACAGGATTTTGTTTTTTTGTTTGTTCTAGAATGGTTTGTTTGCCTCTGAAAAAAGAAATAAAATAATTTATTCTTCTGAACCGATCAGGTGTTTCTGTAAGCGATTTTCAATGTCTCCTTTTGGTCTGGGAATGCCAGTGTAGACTTCATGGCAATTTTCGAACCTTTTAGAAAGTTGTTTCGATGGATGGCATTTATGTTTTTTTGAAAAAAAAAATTTATCTTCTGAACACCGAGTTTTACAAGGACAGGAAGGTTTTTCTAGAACTAGTCAATTGCAGGGATTTCCAATGTCTCACCTTTTGGTTGATGCAGCTGTATACACCGTTGTTGACTGATGCAGTTTCATACACTATTGTAGACTTCCATAGTAAAGCTTAGTAACCAGGAAGGAAAAAAAAAATTTCAATCGAACTTTCTAGAAAGTCTAGAAAGTTCTTTCCAGATGGCTATAATTTGGTTGATGCAGTTTCATACACCGTTGTTGACTGATGCAGTTCATACGCTATTGTAGACTTCCATAGTAAAACTCAGGAACCAGGAAAGACAGAAAGAAAAACATTTCAATCGAACTTTCTAGAAAGTTCTTTCCTGATGGCTACAAATTGGATGTTTTGAAAAAAAAATTTATCTTTCTGAACGAGTTTTACACGGACAGGAAGGTTTTCCTGGAACTAGTCAATTGCGAGCGATTTCCAATGTCTCCCTTTTGTTGATTCACACCGTTGTTGACTGTATGCATTCATACACTATTGTAGACTTCATAAGTAGATTAGTACTGAAAGTAAAAAGAAAAATTCATGGAATTTCTAGAAAGTTGTTTCGGGAAGCTACTTGGTTGATGCGTTCTTGCCGTTGTTGAGGATGCAGTTTCATACATTTGTGATTCGATAGTAAACTCAGACGGAGCCCAGAAAGAAAAGAAAAAATTTGCAATCGAACTTTCTAGAAAGTTGTTTTCTGATGGCTACTTTGGATGTTTTGAAAAAAAATTTATCTTCTGAACACCGAGTTTTAAGGCAGGAAGGTTTCCTGGAACTAGTCAATTGGCGATTTCCAATGTCTCGCTTTTGGTTGATTCATACACCGTTGTTGAATGATGCATTCATACACTATTGTATACTTCCATAGTAAAACTCAGGAACCAGGAAAGTCAGAAAGAAAAAAATTTCAATCGAACTTTCTAGAAAGTTGTTTCCTGATGGCTACAATTTGGATGTTTTGAAAAAAAATTTATCTTCTGAACACCGAGTTTTACACGGACAGGAAGGTTTTTCTAGAACTAGTCAATTGCAGGGATTTCCAATGTCTCACCTGTTGGTTGATGCAGCTTCATACACCGTTGTTGACTAATGCAGTTTCATACACTATTTAAGACTTCCATAGTAAAGCTTAGTAACCAGGAAAGAAAAAAAAAATTTCAATCGAACTTTCTTGAAAGTTCTTTCCAGATGGCTATAATTTGGTTGATGCAGTTTCATAACCGTTGTTGACTGATGCAGTTTCATCGCTATTGTAGCTGTCATAGTAAAAATCAGGAACAGGAAGACAGAAAGAATAAAAGAAATTTCAATGTCGTAGAAGAGTTGTTTCTGATGGTACAAATTGGATGTTTTGACAAAAAAAATTATCTTCTGAACACCGAGTTTTACTAAGACAGGAAGGTTTTCCTGGAACTAAGTCAATTGCAGCGATTTCCAATGTCTCCCCTTTTGGTTTATTCATACACCGTTGTTGACTGATGCATTCATACACTATTGTAGACTTCCATAGTAAAACTTAGTAACCAGGAAAAAAAAAAAAAATTTCAATCGAACTTTCTAGAAAGTTCTTTTCAGATGGCTATAATTTGGTTGATTTGCAGTTTCAACAGCCGTTGTTGACTGATGCAGTTTCATAGCCTATGGTAGACTTCATAGTAAAACTTAGTAACAGGGAAGAAAAAGAAAAAAATTTCAATCGAACTTTCTAGAGAGAGTTGATTGGATGGCGTAAATTTGGTTGATGCGTTTCATGGACCGTGTTGACTGATTGCACGAGTTTTTACACTATGTAGCGTCCATGTAAACCATGAGGAACACGAAAGAATTTGCATCGAACTTTCTAGAAGTTTGTTCATGGGCTAAATTTGGATGTTTGAAAAAAAATTTATCTTCTGAAACACCGATTTTTACTAAGACAGGCAGGTTTTCCTGGAACTAGTCAATTGCAGGGTATTTCCATGTCTCACTTTTGGTTGATGAAGCATACCTCACCGTTGTTAGGAATGATGCAGTTTCATACACGCTATATTGTAGTTTCTGAGTAAACTTAGTAACAAGGAAAAAAAAAAAAAATTTCAATGAACTAGAGTTGTTTTCGGGATGGTATTATTTGGCTGAATGCGATTTCCAGTTTCATAGCCGTTGTTGATGTGCAGTTTCATACCCTATTGTGATTCCTAGAAAATGGACCCGGAGAGACGGAAGATAAAAATTTCCATACGAGACTTTCTAGAAAAAATTTGTTTCGGTGGCTACTCAAATTCGGATGTGACTGGATGGCAGTTAATCATACGTTTAGACTTCCACTAGTTAATGACTCTGCAGGAAACCAGGAAAAAAAAATTCAATCGAACTTCTGAACACGTTGTTTCCTGATGGCTACAAATTTTGGGGTATGTTTGAGAAAACCAAAAAAGGCGAACACCTTCATGGAACTAAGTCAATTGCAGCGATTTCCAATGTCTCCCCTTTTGGTTTATTCATACACCGTTGTTGACTGATGCATTCATACACTATTGTAGACTTCCATAGTAAAACTTAGTAACCAGGAAAAAAAAAAAAAATTTCAATCG
The DNA here is from genome assembly GCF_003073045.1 of Pomacea canaliculata. Classification (NCBI taxonomy): domain Eukaryota; kingdom Metazoa; phylum Mollusca; class Gastropoda; order Architaenioglossa; family Ampullariidae; genus Pomacea; species Pomacea canaliculata. Next base: position 10,541,825 of record NC_037601.1, read on the forward strand.
AACTTTCTAGAAAGTTCTTTTCAGATGGCTATAATTTGGTTGATGCAGTTTCATACACCGTTGTTGACTGATGCAGTTTCATACACTATTGTAGACTTCCATAGTAAAACTTAGTAACCAGGAAAGAAAAAAAAAAAATTTCAATCGAACTTTCTAGAAAGTTGTTTCCGGATGGCTATAATTTGGTTGATGCAGTTTCATAGACCGTTGTTGATGATGCAGTTTTTTCATACAAATTTGTAGATTCCATAGGTACAACTCATGACCATGGAAAAGACAAGAAAGAAAAATTTCAATCGAACTTTCTAGAAAGTTGTTTCCTTATGGCTACAATTTGGATGTTTTGAAAAAAAAATTTATCTTCTGAACACCGAGTTTTACTAAGACAGGCAGGTTTTCCTGGAACTAGTCAATTGCAGGGATTTCCAATGTCTCCCCTTTTGGTTGATGAAGCATCATACACCGTTGTTGACTGATGCAGTTTCATACACTATTGTAGATTTCCATAGTAAAACTTAGTAACCAGGAAAAAAAAAAAAATTTCAATCGAACTTTCTAGAAAGTTGTTTCCGGATGGCTATAATTTGGTTGATGCAGTTTCATAGACCGTTGTTGACTGATGCAGTTTCATACACTATTGTAGACTTCCATAGTAAAGCTTCAACATGACAGGAAAGTAACAGAAAGATAAAAAAATTTCAATCGAACTTTCTAGAAAAGTTGTTTCTGAGACGGATGGCTACAATAATTGGAGTGTTTTCGAGAAAAAAAAAGTATTTCTGAACAGTGCGCGGGAGTTTTACTGAGACAAGAAGGTTTGCCTGAAACTAAGTCAATTGCAGCGATTTCCATGTCTTCCCTTTGGTTTTATTCATTAACAGCCGAGGCAGACCGTTGTTGATGATGCATTCATAAACTCTATTGTACCAGACTTCCATAGTAAAAACTGTAGCGAGAAAAAAAAAGAAATTTTCATCGCTTGCTGAAGCTTTTCAGATGGCTTATTTGGTTGGATGGCGTTTTACACGTTTGTTGGACTGATGCAGTTCATACATTTGTTCGACTTCAAGTAAAACTTAGTAACCGGAAAGAAAAAAAAATATTCCATGAACTTTCTAGAAATTTGTTTCGGATGGCTATAATTTGTGGGTTATTGCAGTTGCTAGGACGTTTTGGACTGATTCAGTTTTCATTACAGTATTGTGATGCATAGAAAATCATGAACAGGAAAGACCGAAAGAAAAAATTTCATGAATTCTAGAAAGTGTTTCTTTGGGCTACCATTTGATGTTTTTGAAAAAAATTTTCTGAACACGAGTTTTACTAAGGCAGGCAGTTTTCTGGAACTAGTATTGGCAGGGTTCAATGTCCCGTTTTGGTTGATCGAGCTATAACGTTGTGTGATGCAGTTTCATATTTTCGTTCATAGTAATTAGTCCAGGAAAAAAAATTTCATCGAACTTTCTAGGAAAGTTCTTTTCAGTGGCATATTTGGGTTTGCTGCGTTTTACCGTTGTTGACTGAGGGTTTAACTTTGTAGATTCCATGAGTAAACTCAGGAGGAAGAAAAGAAAAATTCAATCGAGATCCTAGAAAGTTGTTTGATGGCTACAATTTGGATGGTTTTTTGAAAAACGTATCTTTGAACACCGAGTTTCTAAGCAGGAAGGTTTTCCTGGAACTAGTCATTGCAGGGATTTGAATGGTCTCCCTTTTGGTTGATGCACAGTTCATTCCCGTTGTTGAGGATAGCAGTGTCATCTATTGTGATTCTAGTAACTCAGGAAACAGGCACCCAGAAGAATTTCATCGACATGAGAGTGTTCTGATGGCTACATTTGGATGTTTGAAAAAAAATTTATCTCTCTGACACCGGTTTTGCTAAGCGGAAGGTTTTCCTGGAATATACAAGGCCCAGGCGTTTCAATGGTCTCCCCTTTTGTGGATTAATACACGTTGGTGACTGATGCCTCATACACTATTGTAGTTTCATGTAAACTTGTACCGAGAAAAAAAGTTCCAATCGAACTTTTAGAAGTTCTTTCCGGATGGTATAGTTTGGTTAATGCGCTTCATTAACCGTTGTTGCCGATGCAGTTTTTACACTATTGTAGACTTCCATAGTAAAGACTCAGTAACCCAGGAAGAAAGAAAAAAATTTACAATCGAACTTATCTAGAATTCTTTCTGTACTATATTTGGTGTTTTTAAAAATTTTTCTTACTGAAAAAGACAACCGAGTTTAAATAAGGGAGCTCATCACAAAAAAGTGATTCTCCAAGGTGTAAGTGTCAATTCACACACCGTTGTTAATTGTGCGTTTCATCATATTGGTGACTTGTAGTAATCCGAATCAGAGGACGACAAACTTTTTTTTTTTTAATAAAAAACAAAAAAAATCAAAAAACAATTTAAGGAATTGTCACATTATTGATTACGTGCGGCGCCACGGCGCCTTGCTTTCGCTTGCAACGATTATCGCTTTTCCGACGTGCAGGAGCGTTTCACTGACGGCGCGGACGCGCTTCCATTTTTGCTGTACAACTTCCTTGTGCAGCCCTCCTTAACTTTTTCAGAAATTAATTGCATGATTTCAAATGTCTCTCCCTTTTCGTTGATGCGTTTCAGTTACACTATTGTATGTCAGCCTCCTACTTGCACCGTACCTTGCCATTCCGGTATTTGCATTTGCTCGTCGCGACTTATTCAATGTAAAAAAAATTTCTAGCCAGACGTCGCACTATGCCATTTTTGGATGTTAAAGAGACAAGTGAATTCCGCCCGGCTTGAGTCGTTACTAATACTGGAATATGCCCTTGGACATATGCAGTTTAGGTGGTGACTGACGACGGGGGGTGAGGTGGGTTGTGGTGTTGGTAGTGGTGGTCCTGCCGGGTGCAGTACTGACAAGAGGGAAGGTGGTGAGGGGGCTGGACTTGCGAAGGATGGCAGGTGCGCGATGTGGTTGGAGGGGTGAGGGGATGAAGGGTGAGGGGAGATGAAAGGGCGTAGCGGCGAGATTCTTTGACGTATTTTGGGCCCGATGGGCAAGAGGCTCCTGACGGCCGCCCACCGCCAGCCAAGTATATCTACTATACACTAGTTTAGTATTAAATGAGTTGGCTAATTGTCCCGGCCCTTGACCTCACAATTTTCTGCCTGCCTTGGGAAAGATTATTGCCCACCTGCTTTGGGATGAGGGTACTTGAACAAATAAGGCCGTTTTTTCGACCCTCTACTATGCACTTCGCTTACTATGCCTTTGTCGGGCTCCCGGTAAGTGGAGATAGGGGATTTTGACGGTCCAGTGGATGCTTCAATTAATGACATAGGGAGCCAGGTCACGTTGGACGGAACTCGCCGAAGTAGGACGTGAGGAGAGTTCTCAAGGGGAGTTATCGTTTACTGTTCATGTGTTCATAAAGCATCCAGGACTCCCCAGATATGCTCCAAGGATTCATCTATGCAGTGATGGTGCTTGGGAAGGAAGACCCTGCACTACTGCCTACCGACTCAAGAAGCGTTAATGGTCCTGCAGACTGGACGAAGAGGTGGTGTCAAGTAACCAAGAGCCACCTCACTATCTTTAGTCTGTCCAACTAGGTATAGAGGCCCTCTGAGTTCGATGGAAGATTTCCCACTGGGGAACCTCTATCTTGGGGTACCTTTCGATAAGGACTACTTGAGCCTCAGACCAAGAGGTCGACCGAGCCAAGTGCGATGTTGCCTTTGAAGGTTGGGCTGGCACCTGGGCGCGGTGATGCAGGATCCTCAGAGCCTGTACACCGAGGGGACGTCGTTAGAGTTGGCATGAGATTGGGGAGATACTTTGAGAAGGTCGCAGGTGAACCAGGCAGCAGAGATCGTCATGGGCATGAGGTTGCCATACGGAACGGAGGACAATCACAGGGTTTTGGACCATTGAAGGACGAACGTGCACAAGATGTGTCCAGCCGCAGGTTCAAGAAAGACTTCCATCACCCTGAGACAGATGGCTCAGCGACCAAAGGGGATGGTGAGAGGGAAAGTTTCATCCACCAGGCGAGGATCTTGACGAAAACACCAAGACATCTTGGAACAGACCCAGAGAGATCCCCCTGTGCCGACAAACCAGCATGGATGAAACTGGCTTCGCCTGATTCACTGCAGCATCCTGGTGTCGGCAAGAGAAGCTCCCAAGACGGCGCTGTGAAGAGTCCTGTACTATGGAGTATTCTTCCACAGCAACTTCCCACAAGATCAGTGGACTCCTGTGTTCACTGAACGGGTCAGCTGAACAACCGTTTGAAGAATGTGGGCGCCGGAATCTACATCCGGTACCCGGAGGAAGAGAGACTTTCCCTCGCACCGGCTTACTTCACAACTTCAAGGTGAGCAGTTTGCATTCAGACCGGTGCACCACGTTGAGAAAGTCCAGACACCTCCAACAAGTCGTCTTCTTTACAGATGCACTGTCTGTTTGCAGGCCTTACAGACTGCCAGAGACAAGGATTGAACGACCTGACCATGCTCTCTCCTCCTTATGCGGAGACTACACAGTCGTCTACGCTGGATTCCTCCACTGTGGTGTATTTGGAACGAAGCCGCAGACACTCTTGCCAAGGAAGGATCCACAAAGAGCAGCAAGACAGGTCCACTTTCTGAAGTCAAACCAATCATCAGGCCAACAGCACAACAAGTGGCTGGCAGCAGCACCACGTTTCAAACCGAACGACCAACTACTGTTAGAAGGGCTGAGCAGGTCATTATTTCAAGCTTTGAAGACAGCGCACACCGTCTCGAATACCACCTATACACCAAGCTCCGGCTATCGGCCAACAGATCAGTTGCCCGTGCCAGACAACAACTCATCTACTGCAAGAATGCCCCATGCACGAAGACCTCAGGCACACGCATTTGGACTGATGAGACGCAGTATCGAGGAAGCTTACACGGCAGTCCTGGAGGACCTGCGGCGAACAGCATCATTTGTGCAGGAGGCATTTGAGTGATCGACGAAGAAGAAGATACACTACAGTCAATCTCCCTACTATGCACCCCGCTATGCCTCTCGGTATTATGCCACTTTTGCTCGGTCCCGACTATATTTCCCATGTAAAAAAAAATTTACTAATGCCACCAGACTCGTACTATGCCACTTTTTTTTGTGACTGTTAAAAGGGACAAGTTGTGAAATTCCGCGCAGTGCTCGATTACTATACTGTATGGCAGTGTGGACATTGCAGTTAGGTGGGATGGAACATAGCACGCACACAGGGAGGGTGAGGCTGGCTATGTGGGGTGGGGGGGGTGGGGGGTGTCGCTGGCCGGGTGACAGTCACGTGACAAGAGGGAAGGTGTGAGGGGGTCGACTTGCGACAGGATGCAGTGCGCGGATGTGGTTGGGAGGGTGGGGATGAGAGGTAAGGGGAGAATGAAAGGAGAACAGCGAAGCCGACGATTCTTGACAGCTTTTGGACCGACTGGCAAAGGCCTCTGACCGGCCGCCACCCGCCGCCAGTAATTACTATACATACAAGTATTAGGTAAAACTGAGTTAACTATATTAGTCCGGCCTCTAAACCATCCCAATTTCTCATGCTGCCTTGGGAAAATTAATTGCCCACCTGCTTTGGACTGACGGGTAACTTGAACAAATAAAGCCGTTTTTTACGAACCCTCTCTACTATGCCACTCTCGCTACTATGCCACTTTTGCTCGGTCCCGGTAGGTGGCATAGTAGGGAGATTTGACTGTACCAGTGGATCTCTCAATACCTGAACAATAGGAAGGCCAGAGTCCACGTTGGCGGAACATACAGCCGAAAGAAGACGCTGAGAGAAGGAGTTCCTCAAGGGGGAGTACTCAGTTCTACCCTGTTCCATGTCTTCATAAACGACATCATCAAGGACCCTCCCCCGAATGTCCAAGGATCCATCTATGCAGATGACCTGGTCTTTGGTGCAAGAAGAACACCTGACAACTGCCAACTACCGACTCCAAGAAGCGCTTAATGTCCTGCAGGACTGGGACGAAAGAGGTGGCTTGTCAAAGTCAACCCCAAAAAGACACCTACACTATCTTTAGTCTGTCAACACTAGGGAACAGAAGGCCACTCTGAAGTTCGATGGACAGATTCTCCCACTGGAGGACACCTACTATCTTGGGGTAACCTTCGATAAGAGACTTACTTGGAAGCCTCAGACCAAGAAGTCGAAGCCAGAGCCAAGGTGCGACTTGCACTTATGAAGAAGTTGGCTGGCACCAACTGGGGCGCGGATGACAGAATCCTCAAGAAGCTGTACACCGGAAGGGTCAGACCAGTCCTAGAGTATGGCATGACAGCATGGGGCACAGAATCCAACTTTGAGAAGGTCAGCAAGGTTCAGAACCAAGCAGCCAGACTCATCACTGGAGCCATGAAGTCTACGCCCATACAGGAACTGGAGACAATCACAGGGTTGGAACCACTTGAGACGCGACGTGACACCCACAAAGATGCTCGTCCAAGCCGCAAGTTCAAGAGACTGCCCAAATCACCCATGAGAAACAGACTGGCTCAGCCGACCAAAGGGAAGGTTGAAAAGGGAAAGTTTCATCCACACAGGCGAGGATCCTTGAACGAAAACACCAAGACATTTGGAACACGACCCCAGAGAGATCCCCCGCTGTGCCCGACAAACCAGCATGGAATGAAACTGCTTTCCCCTGATTCACTGCAGCATCCCTGGTGTCGGCAAGAAAGACTCCAAGACGGCGCTGTGAAGAAGGTCCTGTATATGGAGTATTATCCACAGCAACTTCCCACAAGATCAGTGGACTCCTGTGTTCACTGACGGGTCAGCTGAACAAGCCGTGAAGAATGGTGGCGCCGGAATCTACATTCCGGTCCCAGGAGGAAAAGAGAAGACTTTCCCCTCGCAACGGCCTCTACTCCACAACTTCAAGGCTGAAGCAGTTTGCCATTCAGACCGGTGCCACCCACGTTGAGCAAAGTCCAGACACCTCGCAACAACGTCGTCTTCTTTACAGATGCACTGTGTCTGTTCTGCAGGCCCTTTTACAGACTGCCAGAGACAAGGAATTGAACGCCTGACACGCTCAAAGTTTTCCCTCCTTATGCGGAGACTACACAGTCGTTTCCTAACGGTGCGATTCCCTCGCCACTGTGGTGATCTTTATTTGGCAACGAAGCGCAAGACAACTCTTGCAAGGAAGGATCACAAAAAAGAGCAGCAAGACAGGTCCACCACTTCAGTGAAGTCAAAACCATCATCAAGGCCAAACAGCACAACAAGTGGCTGCAGCAGCACCCACGTTTCAACCGAAACGACCCATACTACCTGCTTACAAGGGCTGAGCAGGTCATTATTTTCAAGCTGAGGACAGGCCACAACCGTCTCAATCACCACCTATACACCAAGCTCCGGATCGGCCAGACAGATCAGTGCCCGTGCCAGACAACAACTCATCTACTGCAAGAATGCCCCATGCACGAAGACCTCAGGCACCGCATTTGGACTGATGAGACGCCAGTATCGAGGAAGCTACACGGCAGCCTGGAGGACCTGCGGCGCACAGCATCATTTGTGCAGGAGGCATTTGAGTGATCGACGAAGAAGATACACTACAGTCAAATCTCCCTACTATGCCACCCCGCTACTATGCCACTCTCGGTATTATGCCACTTTTGCTCGGTCCCGACTATAAATTCAATGTAAAAAAAAAATTTACTAATGCCACCCCAGACTCGCTACTATGCCACTTTTTTTGTGACTGTTAAAAGGGACAAGTTGTGAAATTCCGCGCAGTGCTCGATTACTATACTGTATGGCAGTGTGGGACATTGCAGTTAGGTGGGATGGAACATAGCACGCACACAGGGAGGGTGGAGGCTGGCTATGTGGGGGTGGGGGGGGTGGGGGTGGTCGCTGGCCGGGTGACAGTCACGTGACAAGAGGGAAGGTGTGAGGGGGTCGACTTGCGACAGGATGCAGGTGCGCGGATGTGGTTGGGAGGGGTGGAGGATGAAGAGGTGAGGGGGAGAATGAAAGGAGACAGCTAGCGAAGCCGACGATTCTTGACAGCTTTGGACCAGACCTGGGCAAAGGCCTCCTGACCGGCCCGCCCACCCGCCCGCCAGTATATATACTATACATACAGTATTAGGTAAAACTGAGTTAACTATATTAGTCCGGCCCTCTAATACCATCCCAATTTCTCATGCGGCCCCTTGGGAAAATTAATTGCCCACCCCTGCTTTGGACTGACGGGTAACTTGAACAAATAAAGCCGTTTTTACGAACCCTCTCTACTATGCCACTCTCGCTACTATGCCACTTTTGCTCGGTCCCGGTAGGTGGCATAGTAGGGAGATTTGACTGTATTGTACTCTTCCATAGTAAAACTCAGTAATCAGGAAGAAAATTTTTTTTTTAAATTATAAAAAAAAAATTTCAAATGCATTTTTTGGAAATTTCCATCCTAATGTCATCCTAACTCAGTCACAGAAAGTTGAAACTTCCAACAGGACATGTAAGAATTCAATTTACAACTTTTTGGTCCAGATGATGTAGACATACTATTGTAGACTATGACTGCCTTAGTATAACTCAGTAATTAGGAGACAAAAGGTTTTCAAAACACCCAAATTGTAGCCATCAGGAAGGAAATTTTCACAAGCTTCAAAATAGACCTACGCTCGCTATTATTGACTTCCATAGTAAAACTCAAGCTTCAAAGATAATATAGACCTACGTTCGCTATGATTTATGCAGCTTTATACACTAGTGTAGACTTCCATAGTAAAACTCCAGCTTCAAAGATAATATAGACCTACGCTCACCATGAGTCATGAGTGTCGTTCCGCTCCAGACTATTTATAAAATGTAAGAAAAAAATGGGAAAATCGCTGCCGCAGGTTGCTGACTGTGCTACTGTAAGGATGGCAAAAGGTGTTTGAACCGTTATTCAAAATACAGAGGTCATTTTCCATAAAAAAAAAATGATCCAAACAACTCTCCTCTAGTGTCAGTCGAGGCCCCCATTAAAGTCCCTCAAAAGAAGGACGGGAGCAGGAAGCTAATGTAGTCGAGGGAGAGGAAGAAAAACTACAGCGCTGGAGAGAGCATTCTGAGTCAGTTCTGAACAGTCCAAAACCCCCTTAGCTTGCAGACATCCAGCCAGCAGCCATAGACCTTGACATCTGCACAGACTCGCCAAGCCTGGAAGATGTGACGGCAGAAATCAAGGCAATGAAGAGCGGCAAAGCACCAGGGGCAGATGAAATAACAGCAGAGATGTTGAAAGCAGATATGAATGTGACAGCTCCCAAGCTGACAAATCTTCAGGCCAGTATCGGGGCAGCTCCCTGATACGTGGAAGACAGGACTCCTCTTGAAGTTACCCAAGAAAGATCTTGGAGACTGCAATAATTGGAGGGGAATAACACTTCTGACACGGAGCTCACAGACCCCTTCAACGTCAGTACTGCGGTGAAGCAGGGCTGCATTTTGTCGCCGTTCCTCTTCATCCTGGCCATGGACTGGATTATGAAGACTTCCACCGACAGTGAGAGGAGAGGAATCAGATGGACCACGACTATGACAGCAACAACGCTGGAAGACTTGGACCTTGCTGATGACATCGCCCTGGTGTCGCATCGCCACCAAGACATGCAGGAAAAAACAAATGCCTTCTCAGAAACAGCTGGAAACCTTGGCTTGAAGGTCAGTGCAAAGAAAACGAAAAGAAGTAGAGTGAACGCCAAGAAGTCCAAGACAGCATCAAAATGAATGGAGAAGAGATTGAGGAAGTTGACAGTTTCACTTATCTTGGGTCCAAAATGGGGATGCGGAGGTGGAGATTCGAGCCCGACTGGCGAAAGCCATCCAGGCCTTCGACTCACTCAGGAGCACGTGGAAGGCAAAAAACATCAGTCAGAAGATCAAGCTGAGAATCTTCGTCAAACGTGATCTGAATATTTAGAGCATATAAATTCATCAAAATAGAAAATCTTACTTGCTGAGATCAATGTCTTGTTTATTTAATTAAAATTCATCATATCAGAGTAATTAACACAAAGTGTTTTGCAAATTGTTTATATACATCTTAAAACTTAGATGTCTGTACCCATATACGATAAAAGTTTTGTTTCTATATCAAATACAATCAAAGCCAGATAATGCTAACTTGAAGGTGATGGAAATTTATTTTTGATGTTTTCGTTTGATGCAATTTTTGTATCTGCTGAAAAGTTATTAGCTTCAAAATTAAGGGTGCTTGAATGGAACTCAGTCGTGGTTCTTCCACTGTTCATGATTTTGATTCAAGTATCCTCTTTAGACTGTTTATTGCAGCAACTATGGTCTTCAGCTCTGTCTGTAGCGATGCTTCCTGCCCAAAAAAATCAAACAAATAAAAAACTTTTATTAAAATTTGATGAAGCAATGTGAAAAAATTCGATTCTGGTCAGAGTTACACGATGAATAAACAGAAAAGAAGAAAGTTTTGAAACAATTTTCTTTCATAATGACATTCTGATTCAAATAATAATGTATCCTACGACATATCCACTTTTTGTCTGTGACTTCTTTTCATGACATCGTTCTGCTTTTCTCTCATTGCCAGTTGGCTTTTGTGTCTTAAAAAAATGTCAGAGACTGAGCTTAAAAAAGGTTAATCTGACAAGCAAAAATGAAATTAAATGGTACCTAATAAGCATAATACCTAATAAGCATAAAAAGTTTGCAGTTGAAGACAACCCCCTCCAAGACATTTGACTTCCTGTATCCCCTAAAAAAAATATTATATCAATATGCCTGCTCTAAATGAAAAACACTATTAGTCCCACATCAGGAATATACAACTATTGCAATGCCAGGAGCACTAAGTTGTGGCAAAAGGTTATTGGAGAATTCAGCTATTTTAAAAAAGTCATAAAAATAAACTATAGTATAAATAATAAGAACAAATAAAATAACGAATAAATTTTCAAAATCTGCAGAATAATATGTGTAGTATCGCACAACATCATAGCCAAGATAGGTCACACTCTCTTACTTTCTCGTAAATATGAAAAACATTAGGTATATCCAATGCCCTTTGCACAAAATACTTTGCACTCAAGGCTAAAAAATATACATATATGATTTCCATACTAAGAGTTGAAAGTCCTGAAAGATTTTGGCACCCATTACTTATATAACTATCATTTACACAGCTTGGAACATCATCTGAAATTCATTTTACTGTTATTTACTAGTTTAGGGATGTCAGTATTTTTGATGATTTCCCCTTTATTTTCACTATCATCGTTATACATAATATACTTTATCCATCATACTTTTCACTAGAACTCAACTTGATTGAGAAAGGGTCAAGCTAAACTATGTGATGTCACATCAATCTTTTTCATGCAAGTTATTCATTTATGACATAGCATTTATAGTGTAGCACATGCTCAATTGCTCATTATAACCAGCAATAAAAGGCATTACGGAACATCATCAAGGCATTAAATAAATGACTATCTTCACTATTCCTGTCGCTAGAACAACAACATAGGGTCACAAGATTTTTAGTTATTGTGCAGCAAAACAATGGAACTCTGTCCCTTTCAAAATCCATTATCCACTATTTACAACTGAATCCTTTAAATGTGCACTGAACACACACCTCTTCTTTGAGCATTACTCCTAATAACAGGCCACAGAATGCTTCTCCATTTTCAACCCTCCCCTCACTTACGTTTATTGCTAATTCCCTACTGTATTCCTCCGCTGAATCACGACACTCTTAGTTCTTGTTACCTTATTCCTTTTTGTGTTTTCTATATTTGTCTTTTATTAGTCATCAGTACTGTCGTTCATCCTTCCGTTAATTCGTATGTTGTCTTATTCTTGTCTCAAGTGATAAGAGCACACTCCTTACGAGTGTGTGTGAGCTATACAAATCATGCATTATTATTTGTTATCATTAAAGTAGTGAACATTCAATTGCCAGTTTGAACATATCCTAATAAGTAATGCCTTTTTTAAAAAAAATTACTAAAGGAATAGAGCATAATTTATTTTTAGCCATTAATTTCAGGCATAGGATAATATAATGTATACCAATGTTGTAATCTGAACTGTTTGAAAGGCTGCTTTGACTTTCCTCATAGAAACAGAAGAACCATTCCTATTTAATAATATTTCTGCCACCAGAAATCATTCATACAGAAGAGAACTTCACTGAATAGGCCATCAGCCAGTTTCAAGGGGAGCATAAAAAAAATCACGGTTATACACAAATTGTGTATGATTATCAACACAAATTTTATAATTGTAGCAGATATACCAAGTTACTTGTGTAATTACAAAAACACAAGTACTAAGAGAACAGAAAAAATATGCTATCTTAGGGACCTATCTCTCCGATCAAATGTGGCTAGGGGGTTAGAAATATTAATTATAGTGTCTGACATTATACACTGGAATCTGAATAGAGAAGGTCTTTTGTAATATGTTTTGGGGATTTAGCCTTCTCGTAAATCAGAATACATAGGACAGACAAATAGAAAGTGTATTTCAGTTTCTTCATCCTGACAGAACAGGCATTTCCTATTCTGATTTTCAGCATAATAGCAAAGCTTATGACAGCCCAAATCTGAAACACTTAGCCTAAATCTTACCAGGGCATCTCTCATACCAATATGCTTAATATCACCAAGAAAACTGCTCAGTTTTGTGGAAGATTTGTATAAATTATAGGGAAAGAAAGTATTTGACATTGGCAACACCTTAATTTTCCCATACAAAACTTTAACCATATTTATACAATGTGATAAACCCAAGTAACCTTGTTCTCATTGTGCAAACATTTCAAGGCTTTTTTTATGGAAGCGCTCACGTGGCATCTGTAGTATCTTCAGCCAGTAAGCAATACATGTAACATATGAATTAATGTACAGGGCAATGAGTCCACCTTCCTTATAGACCAATGTATTAGCAGTTCTACTCATTAAGACATTTTTTTATAGCAAGCAAACGGACATTTTTGATAATGGTATTATCTGCCATCAACCCCCAAATTTCACAGTCAAAGTAATATGGGTTGCACTTGCAAATCAAATTGTTTAAAAAACAAAGCTGGGGTGCAATCATTAAGAGTCCACAATACCCGGAGAATACTTATGACACCAAACTGAGCTTTAGAGGCAAGGTCTTCAAGAGCATGTGTATAAACACAATGAGTGAACATAATTATACTGAGGTATCTGTACTTATTGAAGTCATCTAAGGTCATCTCTTGTTGGTCTCCTAGAGCCTGGAACCTGTTCTTTACTTCCATAGCAAAGGCTTGTTTGGTGGCTGGATCTTTCAGTTTGACGGAGTCCACTCTCTGCTGGCGCGCCTGTTTTCCTCGCGATCGACGTAGCTTCAGAGAAACTGCGGCCATCACAAGAGTGTGGTCTCTAGCAACGTCTGCTCCTCTGTAGGCTCTGACATCTTGAAGTGAGCTCCAACGAAGTTCAACGAAGGCATTGGCGATGTGCTCCGCCTATTCTTCAGAGATTGTACTGCTCGCATTACTTCTTCAATGATAATAGGGTTATTTAACTTAAGGTCATCATCATCATCAACAACAACAGCAGTAGCAATATGTGTAGTGTTTGTGTTTATCTATGCTTGACATGCTTGGAACAGCAAAGGAATTAAAAATCTTTCTAAAATGACAATGCCAGGTTTCAAGGGCTATAGATACTAGTAAATTTTCTTCTCTCGAGAGTTCCCCCAAAGCAATTTTGGATTAGAAATTCTGTTCTTCAGGGTGTTGTATTTTGTATTTTGTGGTTACCTTTCTTTGAAGCAAAGTTTTATATTCCTTTCTCTTTGTTATATAAGATAATCTAGCACTAGCCCTTTGGGTTTTAGTGAAGGTCAACAATCTTTTCATAATTTCCTGGCATTTCTACATTCTAAATCAAACCAAACGTTCTTTCTGCTGCATCTATTGGTACTCCTTATAGTCCTCTTCATACAACTCCCAGCTAGTCTGAGACCTTCATTAAACTTAAGAAGTGCCTTAATAAAGTCTCCTTGGATAAGACTGGTTGCTTTCTCAAAACATTTATCAAAACTCTTCACTTCTTCTGAATGTAATCTTAACTTTAACTCGTCTAGTGTAACACTGTTACAAACAAATGTTGCATAGCCATAGCTTTTCTATTTCACCATGAGGTTGGCATGATCAAACTCAAGCGAAATGTGGAGTTCAACAGGCATATGTTTGGACTCCGTCTGTGAGATAACATTAAAGGCTTTGCATTATCTAAACAAAGATTTTGACAACAAAGCATAATCTATCACATTACATCCTTCTGAGAAGGTTTTTGACTCCGTAGACAGGAAAACCATCTGGAAGCTGATTCAGCACTACAGATTTCCACCAAAGTTCATTGCCATCATCCAGCAGCTGTATGAGGACTCGATATGCCAGGTGATCCACAACAAAAAGCTGACTGACCCCTTCGCAGTGAGGACTGGAGTGAGGCAAGGTTGTATGTATGCTCTTGCCAACAATCTTCCTGATTGTGATAGACTGGATTATGAGCAGAACAACCTCTAACAGCAACACGGGCGTTCAGTGGACCTTCACCAGGCAACTTGAGGACCTCGACTTTGCGGATGACATCACCGTTGTCCCACAAGCAACAACATGCACAGACTCGCAGAAGAAGCAATGACTGGCCTGACCATCAACATCAAGAAGACGGAGGTAATGTGAGTCAACAACAAGCAAGAAGCCCTACTCCAACTACATGGGGAATGTATTACAGAGTCGGACCATTTCACCTACCTTGGCAGCATAGTCAGCAAAGATGGAGGTACAGATGAAGATGTAAGAAGCCGAATAAACAAAGCCAGGCTTGCATTCCACACCCTACGACCTATCAGCAACATTTTTTTTACACACTAAGATCCGGATCCTTAACACAAATGTAAAATCAGTCCTTCTATATGGGTCTAAGACATGGCATGTGACAAACACTATCACTAACAAGATTCAGACATTCGTCAACAGATGTCTATGCCATCCTCAACATCAGATGGCCCGAGAAGATCTCCAATGCAGACCTGTGGGAGAGAACCAACAAAAAACCTGCCAGCCATGACATCAATAAGCGGAAGTGGGGCTGGATCGGTTACACCTTGCTAAAGCCGGCCGACAAGCTCTAGGCTGGAACCCACAGGGGAGGTGAAGGGTTGGGAGACCCAGACAGACGTGGAGATCAGTCCACAGACAGTGGGAGGCAGCTGGCATATGGTCCCAACTGGAAAGGGATGCCCAGAACCGGGTCCGATGGCGGAGTGTAGTTGCAGCCCAGCTTGTTGCCTGGCAATTGCTGTTGAGTAGCACTGGCGGATGTGTCTCGTTTTAATCTCATGTTGTAGCGAGCTTGGCTAGTGGTCTCAGTTCACACGAGCTTTTGGGATGGAGTGTCCTCTGCATCCATGTAGTGCCAGTATTTTCCGAGCGTAGTGGGTGATTGCACAGTTGTTCCATTTCGGGACCTTATGATGTTATTTGCGTGGCAATGGTTGTTGTTGTCACAGGGGTACAACTTTGTCTTCTCTAGCATATCAGGTTTGTAGAGGCCGACAGGGAGTTGGCAACTAAGAGACTGCAAGTTTTCAGGGATCTCCCCCCATCCCTCTTGTAACGGACAAGTACTTAGTAGAGGGGGTTAGGAGGGAAGATCGACAACCGCGGTTGATCTGATTTAGCGTAGTGGGCTGGAAGTTGTTTGCCCTTGAGCAAATGACGTAAACTGGGACGTCAAAATAAGGTGACGTAAAAGATAGAGGAAAATAACGTTGAGAAATAACGGTGAGCAGAGAGCAGACGGCGGAACCGAAGTGAGAGCTGGTGGATTTTTCTTGGGACTTTCTCGCAACTGCTGCGACAGCGGGAAAAAAGTATTACGGGAAGTAATACCGTGGGTAAACTACAGGTGGATGTACTTCACAGGTCGTGAGTCACTGTAGTCCGTGTTCGCACCGTGGGGAGCTCTGTGGCTTGGGCATCCCGCAGTACAGTGAAGTACTGGCGTGAGCGAGAAAAACAACGGTCCCAGAACGGAATATGTATTACTGGAAGTAATACCGTGGTTAAACTACAGGTGGATGTACTTCACTGGTCGTGAGTCACTGTAGTCCGTGTCCGCACCGTGGGGGAGCTGGAAGGGACAGTTCTTAACAGCTGGAGAGTAAGCGCCGGTGGAGGAAAGGTTTCCTCCCGGCCTTCAGCTGATCTAACATCATCCGGCCAAACATCTAGGAGGCGGCCGCATGCGCAAGACCGAGACGTCTGCTTGTAAACTGTGGTACCGTAAAAACTATTTATTTTCAATAATAAATAGACTTCGTGGAAAGAAGATCAGTGGGACTGATTAGAATAGAGGACTTGGGAGGGTCTCAGAGACTTTAATATAAAAGGTTAATGTTTCATCAAGAACGAACATTTTGTTTTATTCTTCATCAGTGACAATATTTTATGAGAGTCGATTTCATTGTTAACTTTAATAGTACGTGGGATGAATGATAACATATTGGTAATATATCTTGTGTGGCGAATGAAGGAGTGAATCTATCAGTGTGGATATTTTGCCTTTGTTTCATTTGACATTGTATTTGAATTGAATAATTATTCGTGCCTCTAAGAGAGTACGCCCACCCTCAAGCGATCAGGATATTTTGGTTTGTGGAAAGAATGCGCGTGTCTGCGGACGGTCCGTGACATTTTTGGTGACCCCCGACGTGATCGCTTTAGGGTGAGGCGGTACTAGGCGAGGTGGTTTACATATATTGTACAAAAGTTATTATTGGTATCTGGTGGATAATTTTGACTACTCTTGTTTTGCCATCGTAGGGTACATTTCTTTAAATTGTTCTTGAGAGACATGGAATTCCCGGATATAGATAGCTTTATAGCCCAGGGACTGAAAATGGGCTATACTGATAGTGCCCTGGAAAAGTACGTACAACAGTGCATAGAACGTTTTGATAGATATAAAGAAAAGGAAAGAGAAGAAAGGGAAAAAGAAAGAGAAAGAGAAAGAGAAAGGGAACAAAAGGAAAGAGAAGAAAGGGAAAAAGAAAGAGAAAGAGAAGAAAGAGAAAGAGAAAGAGAAGAAAGGGAAAGAGGGAGAGAAAGGGAGTTTGAGTTAGAAAGACTTAGGCTACAAGCAGAAAGCAGGACAGAAGGGGAAGTAGCTCAATCCACGGGGGGTCCGCGTGGTAACCTGCCCAAACTTCCAATCTTCCGTGAGGATAAAGATGATATAGACTCTTTCATCTTTAGGTTTGAAGCGCATGCAACTGCTCTTAGGTGGGAGGAGCCGCGATGGCCTTTGCTTATGTCAGCTCTTTTACAGGGTGAGGCTTTAACCCTGTATCATGCACTTTGTGCAAGTGGGGTAGTTGATTATGTAACACTTAAGCGGGAATTACTTCAAAAGTATCAGTGTACCGCTGAGGGATTTCGGGAACGATTTAGATCCATCCGACCCGAATCGCAGGAATCAATGGCGGCATTTTTTTCTAGGTTGTCCGGTTTAGCAAACCGTTGGATAACTTTAGCCGAGGCAGACAAAACGTATGATGGTCTTTTGGACCTCATGTTACGAGAACAGATTCTCCAGAGCGTAGCGAAGGAATTAGCTGTCTTCCTGCAAGAACGTGAATTTAAGTCCGCAGCCGAGATGATAGCAAGTGCAGAGAAGTACAGGCAGGCGCATGCCAATAAAAGTATGGCGAGGAGAGCCGAGTCGTATCGAGTTGCCAACACCGGGGCAGTGGCGTAGGAAGATGTTCGGCGTTGGGGGGGCAAACTCCCTGCTGACAGTGAACGGCGTCCGCACTCGCACATTACGTAAAAAAGGATGGGGGGTGGGGTACTGCACGCACGCACGTACACTGTGGTAGCATCACAACACGCTGCTTTATTGTTAAAAGGCAAAGCAGCATTAAATAAGAACAAACAAATTAAAGAATGACTCCCCGGCTAACGCATTCACAAGAAATGTGATAAACGTTATAATCATATAAATCATATTAATCAAGGCTGGCAAGTCAGTGTGCCAAAAAAACTGCGTCTTCGGTGATTTCTATTAATGAACTCCATTGCAATCTCGTCCAGATTAAGCAGATCAACCCTCTCTTTAAATACACGCATAATGAGACAGTTATTCAAGCGCGTTTGTGTCATGGAACTTCTCAGGTATGTTTTTGTTTCTTTTAAGGAAGAAAAACTGCGTGGAAAAACAAAGGTAAAGATTAATTAAGCCTACTCACCCAACGGCTCGTGACACGCTTTGTTCTATCTCACAACAAACGCGGGGAAAATACGCTGGTTGCTGGAACCCTCTTCTAGACACCACGTACGCCAGTTCCAGCGACAGTACACACAGCACGTGGCAAACCCCCGACTACTCCCAGAGACGGGCACAGGTCTCTCCACCACCGCAAAAACTCCTCTTCCGCCCCGCCGTTCTCCCAGTCCTGTGTGGCAGGTTTCTATAGGCTTCGAGAAACCTCCAGAACCTTTCCCTACCCACAGGGACCAGCGTCCGCGAGATAATACACGTTACAAAGAGACACAGCCCTATACCTGAACTTGGTGTCCACACACCCTAGGAAAATAGCCCCATCCACCCCAAAGAGAATCAAAGAGACCAGAGAGGAAGAGACGCAAGGCTACCCTATAATTAAGGGCCATAAACTGGCCAGACCACCGTGGCCAGGGGACGAAACTAGGGTGGGAATGGCCTCAGGGCCACCCCTTCCTCGCTACCCGACGGTGCTGAGCCAGCGATGCGACACTTTCTATGGCCATCTACCAAAACACGGACACAGATATACAAACCAAACAGTATAACACAGATAACTTATGTTGAGTACCAGCCACAGTCGTTGATGATAAAAGAGTGCCCTTGTGTAGTTTTGGAAATGTTACTTATGCACTTCCCCCTGAGTCGTAGATAGCAATAATACCAGTCTCTCTGTCTCTAAACAAAACTACCAATATAGGGACTCAGAGTCTTTGCCTTACTTAGGTGAAGTCAAAGCCGTCAATTCGCACTAAACCGTTGGTGTTTAGTAAGATGGAAGTCCTCGTGCTTCGCTAGCTTTTCACAAAGTGTAAGGGTTCCTGGCAAGACTGGGGTATTGGTATGCAACTAATTCGTTACTGGCTTTCTGTGTTCCCGATGGCCAGTGCGACCCCTTTTGGTTGTAAGCAATAGCAGATAATTTTAGGGTGACAGCGAGTGGGTGGGGGATGTTTGATGTTGGTCAAACGAAAACCGCCAAAGAAAAGGCGTCGCATTATGGGGCAGGGGGGAGGGAGACCACACTCGATATACCGATGTACTGTCCGGCTGCTTTCTTCGCTCAGGCTTCAACACAGCCTGCAATTAGCATGGCAAACAATACCAACGGACTGTCCCCGATCTGATCGTCAGAGGTGTTAGAGCCTCCACTTGCCTCAGGGCCCGCTTTTGTGACGGTGATGACCGTCTCCTCTCTACGTTCCCCTACCTTTCTTCAGTTCTTTGCTCTTTGTGAGAATTACGTCTCAAATATTGGGGGGGCAAAAGGATATTCCTGCCCCCCCTGTATTTTCCTTGGGGGGGCGGCTGCCCCCGCTGCCCCCCTGGTTCCTACGCCACTGCGGGGTGAATTGGCGTCCTCGGTCACCCAATTCTAGGCTTCCTAATAGGCCAAATAGTCCTCGTAAATCAAGTCCCAACAAAACCTTTCCCAAAGGAAGTAACGGGCCGAGAAGGCAAAGAGACGAGGTACTGCGAAGGCCTAAGAGAGAGCTCATTTGCTTCGCTTGTAACGAAATTGGACATTTTGCCCGTGAATGCCCTTATGTTAGACGGAGAGAAAACACAGAAGTATCCACTCCGGTAGTAACCAGCGTTTCCATCCTGTGTAGTACTCTTAATAGTGAAGAGATGGATCGACTTCCTCTCTATCCAGGTTATATTAGAGATAAACCCATAACGGTGTTAAGAGATACGGGAGCCACAACAGCAGGCATAAGAGCCTCCCTGGTTAGGCAGTCAGAATACACTGGACAGTCCCAGTCCTGTATTACGTTTGGGGGTAATACGGAAGTCTTTCCAGTCGCTGAGGTACAGGTAGAGACCCCTTTCTATGCGGGTAAACTACGCTGTTGCGTAATAGACGAACCAATAACAGATTTAATTTTGGGTAATATAGACGGGGTAGAGGGAGTGTTGGTGACAAAACCAAAAGCAGCCTTAGTCACAACCAGAGGACAGAAGAAGCGGGAATTGGAACTGCCAATTCCGCTGCATATTCCAAAGCCAGCAATGGACATCACTAGAGAGGAGTTAGTTCGACTCCAGAGGGAGGATCCGACATTGATCACATGCCGAGCTGCAGCCTGTCAAAGGAGCGAAGAAGCCAACCTGGAGACAAACTTCCATCTTCAGCAGGGAATGTTGATTCGATCATCCCGCACCACTACAGGGACTTTTCAACAAGTGGTGGTGCCACAAACACTCAGGGCATCAGTGTTATGTGCGGCTCACGATGGTCTTTTAGCCGGACATGCAGGCGTCCGTGCCACGCTGAATCGGGTGCTCGCCAATTGTTGGTGGCCGGGAGTAAAAAGCGACACCCGAAAGTATTGCCAAACATGTGACGTGTGCCAGAAAACCGTGGCACACGGAAGAAATCGACCAGTGCCGCTCGTACATGTGCCAGTCATCGATGAGCCCTTCAAGAGAGTGGCTATAGATATCATGGGTCCTATACATCCATCATCTAATGAGGGCCATACCCATGTATTGAGTATAATAGACATGGCGTCCAGATATCCAGAGGCAATACCGTTAAAAAGAATTGACAGTGTATCTGTGGCTGAAGCACTCTTGGCTGTATTTGCCAGAATGGGTCTTCCCGAAGAAATTCTATCCGACCAGGGGACACAATTCATGTCCGATGTCATGAAGGAATTTCTCAGACTGCTGTCCATCAAGGGTTTACGTTCCACCCCTTACCATCCACAAACGAATGGGTGCGTGGAAAGATTCCACGGGACATTAAAACCAATGCTGCGGAAGTTGGTACATCGCCAGCCTCGAGAATGGCATCGCTATCTTCCTGCTCTTTTATTCGCTTGCAGAGAGAAAACTCACGAAAGTACAGGTTTCTCACCATTCGAACTCGTTTTCGGACGACGACCAAAGGGATCACTTGATCTCCTTATCTCAACTTGGACAGAGAAGGAAATCAGTGATGAGGATGCAAAACCTGTTTACCAATACATATATGAGTTGAGAAATCTACTACAGGAAAGCTATCAACTGGCCCAAGAGAATAGCCATAGGACGGCGGCAAGAAATAAACGTTACTTTGACAGAAAAACGCAACAACGAACTCTGCAGGTGGGGGACAAAGTGCTGATAATGTTACCTACGTCCACGAATAAACTACTCATGCAATGGAAGGGACCTTTTCCAGTCATCCGGGAATGTCATCCAGACTACGCGATCCATATGCAGGGAAAAGACCGGGTTATGCACATTAATATGTTGCGCAAATATCACAGACGTGAACCGCCGATTGATGTGAAGATTCCAGACACCACCAAAACGGCTAACTGTGGACAGACCAATGACGATAAATCCATGGCTTTTTCGGATCTTATCTCGGAAGAGATGTGCCCCCAAAGATTTATCATGCCGTCAGGAGTATCCGAGAAGAAATCAAATGGACACCTGGCAAATGTGACCTTATTGATAGCCGATACCGATGATGATTCCGTGGAAATACCAGTTCTTCCTGGGGAGATGGAAGAGGACATAAACAGCATGAAAATGGGGCCCGACTTGACTGAACTCCAGACCACACAATTGAGGAATATTCTAAAGAATTATCAACACATACTGACCGTGATGCCAGGACAGTTTAACGGTGAAATTGAGCACCAAATTAGACTGACTTCTCCAGAGGTAGTGCGCTTAAGGCCCTATCCACTTCCTTTTGCTCTACAGCAAACCATGGAAAAGGAAGTGATTAAAATGTTACAAATGGGAGTGATTGAACCATCGTCCTCACCTTATGCATCACCAGCGTTGTTGGTCAGAAAGAAGGACGGTTCAGTACGCTTTTGTGTCGACTACCGAGCCCTAAATAAAATAACAGAGTTCGACTCAGAACCCATTCTGGATCCCGAAACGGTATATAGTCAATTGGGCCGAGCCCAATTTTTCACTAAAATAGATTTGGCCAAAGGATATTGGCAAATCAGAGTTAAAGAAGAAGATAGGCCAAAAACAGCCTTTCAAACAACCAAAGGCTTATTTCAATGGACCCGAATGCCATTTGGATTGGCTACAGCTCCTGCAACGTTTGCGAGAGCTATGAGAGCGCTCAATATGGAAAGGTTTTCAGCACATACCTTCTTTGATGATTTACTGGTTGCTAGCGAAACGTGGGAAGAGCATCTGACTCATGTAGAAGGGGTGTTAAGAACCTTAGCCCATTATCAACTCACTGTAAGGCCTTCGAAAATTCAGATGGGATTTCGGAGCTTGGAATTCTTAGGACACATAGTGGGGGAGGGGCATCTGCGTCCCAGTCCTGATAAAGTACAGAAAATTCTAAGACTTCCTACTCCTAGCAGTAAGAAGCAAGTGAGAGCACTCTTAGGTCTGATCAGCTACTACCGACGCTATGTTCCAAACTTTGCTACGGTGGTTGCACCCATTACAGAGTTGACAAAAGGAAACAGCCCAAAACATATTCAATGGTCGAATGAATGTGTCCAAGCATTAACTCACATCCAAACCGTTCTGTCATCCCAACCCATACTAGCGCTGCCCAAGTTTGACAAGCCGTTCATAGTTCAAACTGACGCGAGTGGGGTGGGATTAGGAGCAGTACTCTTGCAGGAATACGGAGGAGATCGTTTTCCAGTGGCCTACGTCAGCCACAAACTGACAGGTCCTGAAACACGATACAGCACCATAGAACGAGAGTGCCTGGCAATAATATGGGGAATTTCGAAACTCTCTCGTTATCTTTACGGAAGAAAGTTCATTTTACAGACAGATCACAAACCCCTTGTGTTTTTAAAAACATCTGTATATCATAATTCTCGAATTATGAGGTGGATGCTAGCTCTTCAAGAGTTTCAGTTTTCAGTTGAGACGATTAAGGGAACAGAGAATCTTCTCGCTGACAATCTATCCCGGGTCGAGTGGGACCAATTTATCCCGTAGAAGTAAAAGAAAGAAAAACTGTTAAATTGAGTTTTCCGTTTTTTTTTTCAGGAGGGGAGGAATGTAACGGACAAGTACTTAGTAGAGGGGGTTAGGAGGGAAGATCGACAACCGTGGTTGATCTGATTTAGCGTAGTGGGCTGGAAGTTGTTTGCCCTTGAGCAAATGACGTAAACTGGGACGTCAAAATAAGGTGACGTAAAAGATAGAGGAAAATAACGTTGAGAAATAACGGTGAGCAGAGAGCAGACGGCGGAACCGAAGTGAGAGCTGGTGGATTTTTCTTGGGACTTTCTCGCAACTGCTGCGACAGCGGGAAAAAAGTATTACGGGAAGTAATACCGTGGGTAAACTACAGGTGGATGTACTTCACAGGTCGTGAGTCACTGTAGTCCGTGTTCGCACCGTGGGGGAGCTCTGTGGCTTGGGCATCCCGCAGTACAGTGAAGTACTGGCGTGAGCGAGAAAAACAACGGTCCCAGAACGGAATATGTATTACTGGAAGTAATACCGTGGTTAAACTACAGGTGGATGTACTTCACTGGTCGTGAGTCACTGTAGTCCGTGTCCGCACCGTGGGGGAGCTGGAAGGGACAGTTCTTAACAGCCGGAGAGTAAGCGCCGGTGGAGGAAAGGTTTCCTCCCGGCCTTCAGCTGATCTAACATCATCCGGCCAAACATCTAGGAGGCGGCCGCATGCGCAAGACCGAGACGTCTGCTTGTAAACTGTGGTACCGTAAAAACTATTTATTTTCAATAATAAATAGACTTCGTGGAAAGAAGATCAGTGGGACTGATTAGAATAGAGGACTTGGGAGGGTCTCAGAGACTTTAATATAAAAGGTTAATGTTTCATCAAGAACGAACATTTTGTTTTATTCTTCATCAGTGACAATATTTTATGAGAGTCGATTTCATTGTTAACTTTAATAGTACGTGGGATGAATGATAACATATTGGTAATATATCTTGTGTGGCGAATGAAGGAGTGAATCTATCAGTGTGGATATTTTGCCTTTGTTTCATTTGACATTGTATTTGAATTGAATAATTATTCGTGCCTCTAAGAGAGTACGCCCACCCTCAAGCGATCAGGATATTTTGGTTTGTGGAAAGAATGCGCGTGTCTGCGGACGGTCCGTGACACCTCTTCGAAGGCATCGCAGATCGCGAGTGATTGTTGCAGGAAGCATCTGTCATCTGTCTTCCACATGACGCTTCCCATTTGTATAGAAGGCGATCTTACCTTCGTCACGGGCTCTTTGTGAACAATCCACCTGTTGCCTGGTCAGATCATTTGCCACTCATTCCCTCTGTCTCAGAGGGATTTCCTTCCAATAAGACACATTTTGTCTGACCATCTTTGAAACCTCACGATCAGAGGCCTAGGACATAAATCATCCCAAGTTCTGTCATCGTTGTGCCATGAGCTCATTCAGAAGTCCAACCACCTTTTCGGCACACACAGCATAATCTTCCTGACTGGTGTCATACAAGCCAAAGATTTTAACATTATTTCAATGTAATACTGCTTCCGGCGGCCCGGTGGCGCAACGGTTAGCGCTGTTAGCGCCTGTCACCAATACAGTGAAGGTTGGCTGCCCTGAGTTCATTTCTCGTCTCGGGCATGCTGTTCTTTCTCTGCACGTGGCATCTGTTTACAGGGCTGGCCTGCTCTCCGCCAAGGACGGTCCCAAGCCCGGCTGAAAAAGGAGGAGGGTTGGGCGTGGGGCCAGCACCCCCACCCCGTAAAAACAAATCCTTGCTACTAAAACATCGACAACAGGTAAGACTGTCGTCGATGGCCTATGCCCCAGGAGGGGTGAAAGGGCCTAAAAAAAAAAAAAAAAAAAAAAATACTGCTTCCAAGCTGTCGATTTCACCTTCAGTTTCCTCCTGTCTTTTCTCGCTGTTCATTTTCCACTTCCACAGCAACAATACGATTTTTATTCTCTATTTTTTGCTCTTATAGAGACTATTAATAAGTTGCGCACTTACTGGTTGCGTAGCCTGAAATTGCTCAGAAATCTGATGGGTAATGGTTTCTCCAACATTCCAAATCTGATTGTCAATGGTCGACACCAAATTTAGTTGAGCAAGTTCTAGTTGAGAAAGAGAACTGGTAAAAGAAGAAATAGTGCTTGCCAAACTTTCAGGAGTAGGTTCCCATGACACTTCACAAACGTTCCCAGTGTTAGGTGTGGTGAGGCATGTAGGGTTTGCCGTGACTGCAACTAGGTCTACTTTCTAACTGATTACATTTTGATCCAGTGAGTCAGTCGCTTGGCACATCGTGACATCAACTAGACCAGGGTTCATTTCAACATCTCCAGAACACATTAAAAGACTGGCTATGATCATGGCCAGCAGGATGATACATCTTGCACGGGCAGTTTGAACTTCGCCCTGTAAGGGTGTGGCTGCATTGACCATATAAAATGACACAAAAACTTTGATTTTCCACTGGCCTTTTCACTAGCATAATGTTTGGTTTAAGAATTGTTGTATAGCTGTCGTAGTTATCAAAGAAAATGATGTTGTGCTACTGTAACTATGAGTAAAACATACAGTTGTGATACATGTGTGTTGTTATATCCAAGTGACCTACTTTGGAAGACAGTGTTTTGGGTTAGGTATTTGACCCTCTTCTAATCTAGATGCCAGTGACTCAGAATGTAAGGATAGTAACCTATAATCTTTTCAGAGATATATTGTTGCTAAAAACAAGAGACAGACAAAAGGATTAGTCAGCAAAATGGTTTGGGAGCAATGACTGTTAGAACCTGTGAATAAAGCATACACATTCCAAGACTGAGTTGTGTCTTGAGATAATATTACATGTGTCTTTTCCCTGGAGGTATTCCCACTAGCTAAATTTGCATCAAACCTATAAATAATCATAATACTTATGACAGCTGACCTTTTCTTGCAGCTTTGTTGTGACAGAAAGATGACCTTTTCCTGTGCTCTGCAGTTTGCTTAATTTGGCTGCCACTTTCTCTTTGGAAAAAAGAATCTTGTTATGTTTAAGAGAAAGACGCTTCAGTTCTTTGGAGTAGTCCACTTGTTTCTGTTTACAAAAGGAGTCCACCATTAGTATATGGAAAGTTTTTACCATTTTAACTTACCCTAATTATTTAAGTGACTTTGGCATTAATACTAGTTTAGAATCTTGACCTTGATTTTTAAAAGAAGAAAAAGTCCTGGCTTCATAATAATACTTTGTGTGCATTAATAGTATCCGTTCCTTTCCTTTGACAACACTTGGTTATATAACCATTTATTTTTGAATAAATTAATACCTAGGTATCATATATCTGGCATTCAACAACTGCAAATAAGTCTGTTTATGATATTTTGACAGATTTATAAGGCTACTTTGGGAGACTACCCCAAGGACTTTATTCTCAATATATATATAGTCGCACAAATTAAACATCATAGACACAGAAAATGCCTCCCACCCTCTTTATGCAGAGTTCATATATAAATATCACAAAATATTGACTAATGGACAATATGTACTGAAAATATTGTATGAGTAAAGATGAAAATTTTGTAGTACTAATGAAATGGAATATTTTGGGGTTTTTTTTTAGTACTTGTGATGTTGGAAAACCAAACATTGGCATTAACTGGTTAGTTGGCTTTTTTCTGGCCTTGATGCATTTTTCAGTTTAGTCCTTAATGTGTTCTTTTGACACATAACTGTTGTGTATAAGTGTGTCCAGAAGGTTTGGTTGGGAGGTGGTGTTGATGCAAGATAGGGGCTTGTAAGGATTTTGCAGTGATTACATATGTGGGGAGGGGTAGGTAATTGCTTAGTTTGTAGTGCAGGCCAATGGCCTTAAAAATGTTTTCTCTTTTAAAGCAGGATTTTTCATATTCACAGAAATCAATTTTCACCAGTCTTGTTTAAAACTGAATCACGTTGACAGTGGTTCTAAAACAGGTAATAACTTTCACAGATGTTCACACTCTTGCTGAAGTTGGTTGTGTTTTTGCCATGCCAGCAACTAAGGTTATATCATGGTGACATAAAGTAATCTTATGTTTAAAAGTTTACGGGAAAATCCCCTGAGAGATATAAACGCAAAATCCTCATCAATAAAAGCTAACACAAAAAGCAAGAATAATGTAATAAAGTGAGCAAAGTGTAAAAAAGAGTGCTGTGGTCCAAAACTATCAGAACATAAAAAGCTTGAATGTTATGATGGAGCCCTATTCTTCTTAAAAATGTCAACATAGCTGCTATTAAGATGGACTTAAACAAGGAAAATGAAGAGTCTGCTGCAAAAAACTGCTGGCAGATACTCTGGAGTTCTGGACAATTAATTAAAACATGTAACAAAACTAAAATTTCCTTGACACCATGGACAAACTGGTGATGATTCACCTCGTAAAGGATGTGATTGCGTGGCAAAGGTGCGTCCTAGTCTTAGACTTGTAAGAACTCTCTCCTACTCCCTAGGGCTGCATGAAGGGAGGCAGTCTGAAAGACAGGGAAGAGTGGCATGTAACTTATTCTGGCCTAGAGTGTCCCAGTGGTGATGCCACAGGGACTGAACATAGACCCAGAATATAGGTTTACAGTCTGATGATTTCTGCAAATGTAATTTTCCAGGAGACTGACATGCAGCCCTGGCAGCCTGGTCTGCTTAAACATTGCCTGAGACACCAGCATAGCCAGGAGCCCAAATAAAAACAATGTCCTTATTACGATGAATGAGTGGTGCATGAATTGTATGAAACTGGACCATGAGAGGGTGGTCAAAATCATTGGAGAGCTTAGAGGGCAGAAAGAGAGTCTGAAAAAATATAAAAAATTGTGCTCCAAAGAGTGGTGAACATGCTACAAGGCTAGCAAGATGGCGTGAAGTTCCGCAGTGAAAATTGAACAGCCCTCTACCAGTCAGACTGAAGCAGCCTGTTGGTGTTGGCAGGACGGAACTGATGGTGCAGCGACTGGGAAACCACTTGGGACTTTGGAGCCATCTGTAAAGATGCAACACAATTCAGGGTAGTCAGGGTTTAGGGTTAGTTCATGAAAATGTTGGAGAAAGATGAGATCCCTAGTGTCCCCCTTTTTAAAAGCTGTAAGATCAAGATGAATCTCTGGAACAGGAAGGGTCCAAGGAGGAGCGGGTAGTAGAGGGAGAGGCTCTACCTATTGAATATCTTGCTGCTTGTAGGTGAGGTGCTACACAGATTGATAGTGGCTTTTGTTCCTTGGTATGAATGGCATACAGGGCAGCTCGCTGAGGTCCGAAAACACCACGGTATGCAGGGTTTCCAGGATGAGCTTTTAAACAACAGACATAGGATAGCAAGAGTTTCAGACAACAGATGCCTAGCATCTCTTTTCTCTCTTGATATTATAGCACTGAAGGAGACTCTTCTCCTACCTTCTACCCCCTTTTTTTTCCTTCAAAGGCTTTTGAGTTTTACATCAGGATACACAGACTGACGTCACTTGAGCTGGGACTGCTCTTCTCATTCGCTCCCACCTTTTGTTTAATCAGATGCCACTTTCCACTCCTCTTCAAGCTGCTGCTGCCCAGGTTACCCTGGACAAGACTATCACTATTTTCTGTGTCTATCTTCCTCCTTCTGCTCGGATATCCCGACAGGACCTTGAGGGTCTTTTGACCCAACTTCCTGCTCCCGTCCTTCTTTTGGGGGACTTAAAAGGGTAGCACCCCTTGTGGGGCAGGACCTTGACTGACACCAGAGGAGAGTTGTTGGGATCATTTTTTTAAGGAAAGTGATCTCAGCCTTATGAACGACGGTTTTAACTCCTTTTGACGTCCATATAGTAGCACAGTATCAGCAATTTATTTATCAATGGTCAGTCCAGTCCTGTTATTAGATTTTAACTGGGCTGTACATGATAACCTGTGCAGCAGCAATCACTTTCATATAATTTTACAATTTTTAATTAGTCTGGAGTGGGACGAGAATCTTTATGATGGCAAGTGGAATCTGACTAAGGCAGATTGGCCTGCCTTTCAGACCCTCTGCTCCATAAGCCTCCTCCGAAGTTCTAGTTTTAATTTTGAGGTAAAAGACCTTGGAAATAATAAGGAATACACTCTGGCGTTCCAAGTATAAATAGCAGATTGAGCCCAGCCACAGCCTTCTAGCAAAGCTAGGGCAATACACGACCAGCTGGTTGATCGGTGTGGGCCACACCAACCTAATGTCTATGAGAAGTCCAGGCCAAAGAGGTGTGGTATGATGGGCCGCCACCTACCAGGGACCTTAACCTCCAGGATCCTATCCCACGGCAAACACAGGGGGCCCAAAGGAGGCCACAGAGAAAAAATGACATCAAAAGAAAGGTATGATGGGAAACAAGAAGACAGGAGAATGACCAGTGTAGGGAGAAGATAGGAAAGATAAAACTCTAGTATGACAGGGAGATGTTTGTTTAGAAGAAGAATATAGAAGCAAGGGCCAGGTAAGGAAGAAAAAGGAAAAGCCAAAGAAAAATAGGTGCTTAGTCATCCAGCCAGAGAAAAGCTGGGTGTTAAGCCCAGAGTAAGAAGCTGGGCCCATGGGGGCACATCAAAAGGAAATGAAATCAGAAAAACTTAGCAGACAGACATTTAAAAAATTAGAACTAATAAAAATTCCACTTGGGAACTTTTCTCCTTTTCAGTGAAATCAAAAAGAGGAATGCTAGGGTTTTTAGGATCTGCAACTTACTTCTTTTAGCACATGATTGGAGAGGACTTTTACTAGGTCTTTGGAAAGTTTCATATTTTTTTTCCTTGGACCACTTCCTAAAAAAGGAAAATCTGATTTTTATTGAAATTTGAATGTGTTCCCATGAATTCAAATCTCTATTAAGTCATGAACGGATTCTGATTTATGCAGGGTCATTCACCTTTCTATATGAATAGAAGAATACAGGTTTTTTAAATATAGTTCATGTAGGTAAGAAGTACTTAAAAGTTTATACATAATTACAAAAATTAAATACCTGCAGATGAACCAGAAGGTGAACCTTTTCAGTAATAACAATAGCTTCACAATCAACAGAGCAGGAAAATGGGCCTGTAATATGGACAGGGTCTGCTCTAGTTAATCGTTTGATCACCCTGATGCACCCTTTAAGGTTTGCTTGTAAGTGCTGATCTGCTACAATTAAATCCACTGAAACAGAAGAGGAAAAATTTCAGCTTAAAATTAAAGAAAGTCATTCAGTTTAATAGGATTAATAAGCGGTATATTTCCTTGCCCTTTGTAAAATTAATAACCAAGCATTTGTGTTTTAAGGCATGCCAGCAACTTGACGACCTGGTCCACTCAAACATTGCCTGGGATACTAGCATGGCCAGTAGCCTTGGTTGGTTGGTTGGTTGTGACCAGCAACTGAGGCTGTATCATGGCAACATAAAATAAACTTATTTTCAAAAGTTTAGGGGCTAGTTCCCCAAGTGACATTAACGCAAAATCTTAATAAAAGCCAAACCTAAAAGCAAGAGTATTGTAAAAAAGTGAGTAAAGTGTAAAAAGAAGGGTTCAAGAAAAAATCAAATCCCAAAACTATCAGAACATAAAAAAACTTAACCTGCCTAATAAGTTGTATGACAAGATGCTAGAGTAAAAATATTACTAACAGAAATAGTATTAAGTTTCAATAAAGAGCCTACAAAAATTTGGCACAAAACAAAGACAGCACTGAAAATCCATACATGTACCTACCTGGGATAGCTGACTTTAGATCATGACAGGCATGGCGCTTTGAAAGAATGCGGTTGCAGATGTTTTGCACTAGAGCCATTGTGTTCTCTGCTGTTTCATCTCTCCAGGGATACTGCATTCGATATAAGTATATGTTTATGTATATTATGGATTAAACCTATTTATTCATCAACAAATCAAAAACTAGTTTCCCACTACTCAAGGTGCCACTAAAATAATAAAGGTTATTATCTACTATTATTAACATTTGGTACTTATACTTACATGTTTAAAATATTCTAGAATAATACAAAATGTCCATTATTAAAACAAAACTGTGAATTAAAATTAAAACTTTAAATCTGATGGAATTTGTGTTTAATGCCGTGCCAGCGACCAAGGCCAGATCACAGAAACAAAAAGTAATCTTACCTTAAAAAGTTTAGGGACAAAAACCCTCACGTGATATAGCCATAACATTCTTAGAAAAAAAAACAATGCAAGAAGTAAACAGTAACGTAAAAGAGTGGGTAAAGTGTACAAAGGAGTGCTGTGGCCCAAAAAGGCCGCCAAGAAACCAAAAAGAACAAAGAGACAACAGTCATCAGGAAATAAAAATCTTAAATCTGATGGCAGAGTCCTATCCTCCTTAAAAATGTAAAGACTTCTGCTAATGAGATTGACCTTATTCCGACGAATGAGAGTAGCAAGAATTTTGTGAAGTTGACCACAGGAGGGTGGTCAAATGACTGGACAGAAGAACTTGGAGGGCAGATAGGGAACCTGAAATTATCAAAATTTTGTGCTCCGAAGAGCAGTGAACATGCTGTGCTGCAAGGCTAACAAAATGGCATGAAATGAAAACAGAGCAGTCATCTGCCAGTCGGGCTGAAGCCGCCCGTTGCAGTTGGCAGGATGGAACTGCTACCTCAGTGACAAGACCACCATTTGGGACTTTGGAGCCATCTCATGTCCGTCTGGATAGGCACAGAGGCTGACAGTCGTCTTGAAATGACTGCCGGGTAGGAAATGGAGCTTACAGCAAAAGATACACATTGAAGAACAATCAACTGCAGCATGGCCAGTAGTTTGCTGCAGTGAAAGCAGTGGGCTTGGGACTTGCAAAAGCTAGTCCCATGATCATAACGCGGACAGCAGTTGAAGCAGCACAACAGTGAAGGTATAAAAGAGAGACATTTTGACCTGCAAATATCCGACCTCAATGAAGTCAAGTATTTTGGGCAAACAGAAATTAGAAAAAGTGTTTAGGTTGAGATATATTTCCTGTCCTTCTTCAGGATGACTCTCTGTTCCGCTGAATCCCCCCTGGAATGCCAGTTCTGACTTAATATCAAGCTCTGACATCCCGGCAACAAATGACCCCCTTTGAAGAGTTAAGGGATTGGTGTTACTTTTATAGGTCAGTCAGCAGACTGTTTTTTATCCCATTGGCGAAGAGCTTCACTTGCCTTCTAATTTGTGTACTGAACAAGAAATTGTTCAGAGAGCAAATGTTTAATAAAAGAGAAGTTAGAGGACATGTTTTTAAAACCTTTAGCGATAGCGAAAGGAGAGAGGGATGAGAGTGGCTGGGGCGCTCTCTCTGCACCCTTCACAACAGGCCCCCTTATACATTTTTTTTACAATCTCTCACATCTCATCCTCACTATCAGAAGATTCATCCTTTTGTATGCTTTTCCCCAGGTTAGATTTTGTTTTCGCCATAATGAAAGGAATATAGTTTGTTTCTTATGTTCCCCACCCACCACAGACTCCAACAAGGCAATGCGACTGAGTGGTACCACTTAAGGCATTTCCACCAGGGATACAAAAGGAATATACTCTGGCCTTCCAGGTATAAAGACCACATTGACCCTAGCCACAGCCTTCTAGCAAAGCTGGGGCAGTACACAACCAGCTGGTTGATTGGTGTGGGCCACATTCCAGGTCAAAGAGGTGTGTTGGTATGAAGGGCCATCCATACAAGCAAGAAAGGTATTATAAGAAATTATAATTATTAATCACATGATTTCATAATTCTATGTAATTAGTTGTTAAAAATAGTTTTTTAGCTTAAGCATATCATTATATATGCAGCACAGCTGCAGAATTTGCATGGTCTTACTATCACCAAAAAAATCAGTAGAGGCATGTAACGATTCGCGATTCAGGCAAATCTAATTAGATTCATATTATTTTTAATTCTCCTTGATGTCAGGGGAGGGAAGTCGCGCGGAGGCCGCGTCAATTCTAATTCTTTTTACGTCATGGATGAAGTGACGTAAGTAAGCTCGACACAGCGTAACTAGGACGACAGTAGTCAATGAAGGGAGAAGCCATGCCTGAACATTGGACTCATGATTGGTCGGCACAGTCTCCAAGAAAGACTGTGAACAGGTCGTCCTAGTTACCTGGTCGCGAAGGACCTGATTGGTCGAGAGCTCGGAAGAGAACGAGTTAACTTAGGAGATCTAAGGTTTCTCGAGACAGTCAAGACCAAGCAGTGAGAGAGTAAACATTGTGTGTTAACTGCCTTAAACGTTATATCCAACGTTCTTCAGTGGGAGATCATCATTTGTATTCCGAGTTGTGGTGTAGCTATTAATTCCACTGGAATATATCAGCTTCGCCGATACAAGTGATGTGGTTTTAATGTGTCTTTTAGACTCGCGAACTTCGTGAAAATATTCGTTGGATATAACCTGCTGGTCCAGTCGGTCATCTCGCCAGCCCGTCTGATAACCGTAGGAGGGGGTTGGCGCTGAGGGAGTAGTGTTCTTTTATTTTGTTTCATCCACATCTCATCGCTAATTAATTTCATAAACATTAAATGTGTTAATCGTTGGCCGGACCTTTTTGCTGAAAAAGGTGAAAGAGTGCGGCGAGCGTGGTTTACATGCAGATGTTTACACGCGCTCGCAGACACATTCAACACACTCTTTCGTAAAACGTTACAAGGCATGTGTTTTTATATAAATGAACAGTTCTGCATTACTGTTGTGGTCAGGGAATGACTGTGCACCACTGATCTTGAACTGCTGTCCATTTCCCTCCGTCCTTACTACCCCTGGAATTTCCTCAGCTGTTTTACATGCTTGTGTATATACACCCACATGCCAATGCAAAGAATGGCACTCACCCAGACATGATGCACAAGCTAGACACCATTTGCCCGATGCTCCCACGTATATCCTTGGGGACTTTAATCATTGCTGGCTTACAAGAAACTCAAAAACTATGAGCAATATGTATCCTGCTCAGCCACACAGGAACTCTATTCTTGACCTTTGTTATGGCACTGTCCCTGCTGCTTATATCTCTTGGAGTGTTAGTATCATAACCGCATTCTCCTGGCGCCGGTGTATGACAGTGTGTTGGCAATTTACACTGGTGGTAAAGACAGTTAAATGCTGAACTGAAGAGAATACCACCCACCTGCAGGGGTGATTTGAGTGCACAGAACGGCAGGTCTTTTATAATTCCAGTGACAGTGTGGATGACTTGGCTGATGTTGTGCATTTGTACATCACTTTTTGTGTTGACACAGTCATACCCTCCAAGGAAAATGTCATCTTTCCTAATAATAAGCCATGGGTAACGAAGGAACTAAAATCTGTATTGAACAATAAGAAGCAAATGTTTTATACAGGACCTGCACATGACAGAAAAGTAGCGAACAGGGAGGTGCATGATGTCATTCGGGGGGCAAAGAAAAAATACAAAGATAAAGTTGAGTTGTAGTTCAGTAGTGGCGACCTCAGGGCAGCTTGGCATGGTATTAAGAACATGTCCTCTGTCAGTTGCAAGGAAAACGCTCTTAAAAAACCAGTGGCACTTGATGAGTGTGGTCTTCTCAATGTGCTTAATTCTTTTTATACCCACTTTAAGAAACATGACTTCTCTCATGAGGTTTCCACACTAAAACAATCTCTGGTCTCTGAGCATGAATTAGTCATTGCTCAGTCCTCTGTCAAAGGTCTCGTACGGTGAGTAAATGTTAACAAGGTTCCAGGTCCAAACAGGATCTGTGGACCCACCCTTCATTACTGTGCCAAACTTAGTGGAGTTTTACATCTATTTCAGCTGTTGTAGATTCCAGTCACATTCTTGATATTTGGAAACTTTCGCACATTGTACCTGTCTCTAAAATCCTTTGGCCCAGTCAACCTAACCACTTCTGACCAGTCACTCTTACGTCTATCATGAAATCACTTGAGAAAATTGTAAGAAGCGAGATTATGACTGCTGTTGACCGACATCTTGACCCGCAGCAGTTTGTCTACAAAGATGGAAGAGGTGTCCATGATGATAAGCTGTTTATATTAAATACTCAGTACAAATATCTGGAGAAACCCAGAGCTCATGTCAGGCTTCCCTTTGCTGACTTTCCTTCTGCTTTTAACACTGTGTAACCTCACTTGTTGGTGGAGAGTCTAGCTTCATACTCCATCTGTCTCACCATTTCTCTGGATCCTAACAAACAGGCAACAGAGAGTTTTTGTTAACGGTCTTCTCGCAGATCCTGTTATTACCTGTACAGGTTCTCCTAAAGGCTAGTGTTGATCTCCACTATTGTTCATACTGTGTACTAACAGTTGTAGAAGCACTACAGATAGGAGCTTCCTTGTAAAATTTGCTGATGACACTGCCATGCTGTCACTATATGATAGAGAACACGATCATAGCAGTGCTCTTCCTGCGCTGGTATGACAACACTTTCTTGTCTCGAATACCTCAAAGACTTAAGGAAATGATTTTCGACTTTCGGATGTACAAGCTAAAGGCAGCCATCAGTATTATCCATGATGATGCCACTGAGGTAGTCAACTCTTACAAATATCTAGGTACTATGTTTGATAAGCTTAAATGGGACATCAACACCGACATGATCCTCCGTAAGAGCCAAGAACGTTTGTACCTCCTTCGGAGACTCAGATCTTTCTTTGTCAGCTCCGTCATCCTCACTTGGTTCTATCAGTCCTTTGCTGAAAGTCTCATCACTTTTTCTTTCATCTTTTGGTTCCACAGCTTCTCCCTAGGGAACAAGAACAGTCTTGTCTCCCTTGCTAATATTTCTTCCAAGATCACTGGAACCAGGCAGAGGGATTGGGCAGCTTTTTGTCATCAGCAAATCCTCAGGAAGGCATCACACATCCTTTCTATTTCTGATCATGTGTTGGCATGCGAGTTTTTGCTCTTGCAGTCTGGCTGTAGGCACACTATGCCTGCATGCAGAACCCTTCGTCACTGCAACTCACTCATTCCACGTGCCATTCACTTTATAAACTCTACTGACTGTGATCTTGTACTAGCCTAAGGTAGTCAGGGGTCACCCGCTGTATCTGCTGTTGTTAGGTATATGTGTGTGTGTGAGAGAGAATGTGTGTGTGAAAGACACTACTTCAACACATACATTTATATTATCTTTTATATCATGTATATTTATATATTATTGCTAGTATGAGCACTATTTTGAATTGCCCCTGGGGCTCAATACAGTTGTATTATATTGATTCTAAACATTTCTGCTACCCATAAGTTGCTGGCAATAAAAGTACAAAAGCCATCTTTATGGTTACCTCTTCTGAAAGAGGATAAGAAGCAATGCACACACTTTCAGGCCAGTTAATTCCTTTCATAGGCAGTCTCTGGTACAGCTCCTCTGCAAGAAATGGCATAAATGGTGCCATTGCACGCAAAAAAGTGTGCATTATCAGGTACAGAATATGACGAACAGTCTGGTGTAGCTCCAAATCATCTTGCTGGAATATCCCTTTACAGCTCTCCTGTTTGAAAAAAAATTCAGATGTATTATATTGTGTAATATTGTACAATCTACGTAGTAAAATGGAGGCATGTCATGTAGTTAGCATCTCATGACTTAATGGGAAGTAAGTGGATAATTTAGAAAGCATCTTACAAAAATTCGTTAATTTGTGAATTGCCAGGGGCTTGAACATGTACAGTTTTATTTGTGCAGTTTCCTCTGGTTCTTAAAAACTGCTACTATAACAAAATAAATGCACACTTTTAGCCCCAGAATAATCCGAAATGTTGTTCATTAACTCTTTCTTTGATGTTGGTTGCTGGTAATCTTGTGATTGGTGTACTACTATAACGTAGTACACTATTTTCAGCACTTGTTGATTCACAGAGTACTTTGTCACTGGATAATTAATTAACAGACAGGTTTTAGAGACTCAAATTTACAAGTTAGTTTTATACTGCCTAAATCTATTCACATCTGCAAAAAACAACACGATGAATAACCTCGTTGTGACAAAATAGGAAATTCCTCCGACCTGGTTTTATTTTACAAAAGGTATAATACAGTTCACTATTTACGTAACTCAAGTTTATCACAGCAAATCACAAGAGAAATGGTCCACACAAGGATTTTTATCCTGGTGGGAGGGGTAGGAAGGTCAGCAGGTGGCGTCAATTTTGAAATTGACTTGCTGCAAAATGGGGTGACCGGTAACTGCGTAACAGGAAAAGTAGGTAGAAAATAGGTTAGGGACTAAGAATTTGTTTGTGTTTTACACCGTGCCAAAAACTAATGCTATATCATGGCGAGAAATGGTAATGTTGCATAAAAAAGGCTGAGATACACGATGTCCCATGTGATATAATAGAATCCTTAACAACAAAAGCCAACACAGGAACAAAATTACAAAACTGTAAGTAATATGTAAAACAGGAGTGCTGTGGCCCAAAAAGAAACCAACAAACCAGAACCTGAAACCAAAATCTAACAAAACATAAAAACCTTAAATCTTATGGTAAAGCCCAATCCTCTTTAAAAATGAAAAAGTAGCAGCAAACGGGATGTTCCTAAGCAAGAAAAACAAAGAGCCTGCTGTAAAAAAAAAAAAACTGCTGGCAGATACTTGTAACGATTCGCGATTCAGGCGAATCTAGTTAGATTCATTTTTATTTTTAATTCTCCTTGATGTCAGGGGAGGGAAGTCGCGCGGAGGCTGCGTCAGTTCTAATTCTTTTTACGTCATGGATGGAATGACGTAAATGAGCTTAGCACAGTGTAACTAGGGCGACGGTAGGCAATGGAGAGCCATGTAGTACTCATGATTGGTTGACACAGTCTCCAAGAAAGACTGTTAGGAGGTCGTCCTAGTTACCTGGTCGCTAGGGGTGCCTGATTGGTCAGGAGGAGAAAAAGAACGAGTTAACTTAGGAGATCTAACGTTTCTCTGGACAGTCGGGACCAAGCAGTTGGAGAGTACAGAGCTCCGTGGAGTGTGAGCAGTGTGTGGTCAACTGCCTGCAACGGATATCCAACGTACTTCAGTGGAAGATTACCATTTGTATTCCAAGTTGTGGTGTAGCAATTAATCCCACTGGAATACATCAGCTTCGCCGAGACAAGTGGTGTGGCTTTAATGTGGCTTTTAGATTCACGAACTTCGTGAAACAATTCGTCGGATATAACCTGCTGGTCCAGTCAGTCATCTCACCAGCCCGTCTGAGAAACCTTAGGAGGAGGTTGACGCTGGGGAGTAGCGTTCTTTTATTTTGTTTCATCCACATCTCATCGTTAATTAATTTCATAAACATTAAATGTGTTAATCGTTGGCCGGACCTTTTTGTTGAAAAAGGTGAAAGAGTGCTGCGAGCGTGGTTTACATGCAGATGTTTACACGCGCTCGCAGACACATTCTACACACTCTTTCGTAAAACGTTACAATACTCCAGAGACCAGAGTAAGAAATTAAAACATGCACAACAGTAAACGTTCCCTGACGCCAAGGACAAACTGGTGGTTTCACCTTGTAAGAGGTGCGACTGCATGGCTTAGGTGTGTCCTAACTGTAATCTAGTGAAAACTACCTCATCCCAATGCGCAGGATGGCAAGGAGTCGGTCAGTCAGAAAGACAGGGAAGGGTGGTGTATAGGTCGTTCGATCCAGAGTTGCCATGGGAACTCAACAATTTACCAGGAGACTGGCAAGTGGTTTTGGCAGCCTGGTCTGCACGGACATTTCCAGGAATGCCAGCACGGCCAGGGACACAAATGAAAACGTCCTTCTTGTGACGAAAGCTGGTTGTGTTTTATGCTGTGCCAGCAACTAAGGCTATATCACGGCGACATAAAGTAATCTTATTTAAAGGGATACTCAAGGCTTGTGATAAGGCTCTGGCGACGGTCAAACGTTTCAAAAATATATTTAGTTACAATTACAGAGCACGAGTGCAATACAGGAGAAATAAAGGATTCATTTCTCACTTAATTACCACTTATTAGCACTATTTCGGTTGCCGATGTTTATAAAAATTGAAAAAATCCCGTGAAATCGACTGTTATGTCCTTCCGCCAAGTAACCACGATAGCTTCCCCAGATAGTCAAACAGACATATGTGACATATCAGTCTCCTTGTGACGTCACACACACAGGAAGTGTCTGTGGTCGTTGCGAAGATTTGACGTCATCTTTTTATTTGTATGACAGCCTCTGTTTGTAAGGCTTGTAAGGCTCTGTCTTTCGGAAACTGACGAAAAGAAAATTTTGAATCTTTTCCATCTTTTCGTGGCAATCGGGTGCAGCACATTCTCGAGGCATGGTTCTCACTATGGAAACCACACGTCATAGGGTCACGTGACGGAGAACGAGACTTTGTGGAAGCAAAAAAAGAGTCCCATGTAATTTCTCTTATTAAACACAGCATTCTACTAAAATCCTTCAACATTTTCCACATGATGTCAGGGACCAGTTTATTAGGGACAGGAGGTTGTTGCCCCTGTCTTTCGTTTTGTTAGAGATTGTTGCCCTTGCCTTGTATTTAAGAGAGTGTTGATTGCGTCGCGGTTTCACGTCAGAACCCGACGTCATTTTATGACGTAATTTTAGTCTGAAGGCAAGTGAAAAAATATTTGGAAGAGAGCAGACGGCTGTGAGCAGGGAAGAAAGGCGGACGTAAAGTGTGTGTGGTGTTCGCTTGGGATATTGTGTGTGTGTCGATCCCTGCAAGTTTATCTGTGGTGCCAGCCTTGGATCATGTGTTGATCCCCCCGGAGTATATTTGTGGTGCCGGCCTGGGATCATGTGTTGATCCCCCGGAGTATATTTGTGGTGCCGGGAGTATATGTGTGGTGCCGGGAGTATATTTGTGGTGCCAGCTTTGGTTCATTTGTTGAACCCCTAAATTCGTGCAGTGGAGTGTCGAGAACACCATAAGACGGTACACGGACTGTGTGTATGTGTGTGTTGAACGTTATTGAGCACACGAACAGTGCAGATTGAAACGGACTTTGTATATATTTCGTTAATATCGATTGCGTTAAAGTTTTTGTTGCCCTCGACAAATCTTTGTGTTATATGGTTGAAAGAACACGCAAGGGAACGCGTGCGTGTTGTGAGAGAAAGAGATTTAAAACTAGCGCGTTTCTGACAATGAACACATATAAATAGACGAGATTCAAATTTATCCTACTCTTTATGCGATTCTAAGCAGTTTTATTTTGCCTTTAGAATCCCTTTAAAAAGCTTACGGACAAATCACCCTAGCGATACAACCACAAAATCTTAATAAAAACCAACATAAGCAAGAACAAAGCAAAAAAGTGAGTAAAGTAAGAAAAAAAGGATGTGGCCCAAAAGGCCACCAACAAATCAAAAACCCCAAAATATTTAAAACAAACCAAAAAAACCAAAAGACAACAGTTATCATGAAATAAAAAAGCTTAAACCTTATGACAGAGCCTTATCCTTCTTAAAAATGTAAAAATAGCTGTGGAAGGTACAGACTTAAACAAGGTTAACAACAAAGCTGTTGTAAAAAACTGCTGGCAGATACTCTGGAGTTCAGGACAAGTAATTAAAACATGTACTACACTAAAATTTCCTCGACGCCATGGACATATTGAGGTGGTTCACCTCATAAGAGGTGTAATTGAGTGGCAAAGGTGTATACTAAACATTGCCACAGTGGCATTACGACAGGGACTGAATGTAGGCCAAGAAGATAAATTTACAGTCTAATGACACCAGGAAGTAATTTGTCAGGAGACTGACACGCACCTTTGGGGACCAGGCACCGCTGGAACATTGCCTGGGATACCAGCATGGCCAGGAAACCCTGATGAAACCAATGTGCTTGTTGCAATGAATGAGTGGTGCATGAATTTCATGAAGTTAGACCACAAGAGGGTGGTCAAAAAAGTGCGCATCTGAAAACTGTATTCAACACCAATACTGCAACCAAGAAAACGACACTATGACGGCACTTTTTTGCCAATCCTGTGTTTGCTGGGCAGAAACATTTTAACAAGTTTTGACAGTAAAGATACACGTATTCAGAGCTTTCTCAATATTTGCCATGGCAGGGCAATTGGCAATACTGTAATAAAGAAATTTTAGTTATTTGATGCCAAAATATAATATATCACTGCAAACTTTTACGAACTTACCAGATATATGTCACAAAAGTAGGTAAGCCAAAAAGTGTGGAGTGAACTTATAGCTTTTTGAAGATCATGAGAGATGAAGGATGCATTGCACAGTGCAACAAGCTCACTCAAGCGACTAAGAATCCAGAGGTCAACTGTGTCTTCTTTACCACTCAACTGCACATATTAATGTTATGGTTTATTCAGTGACACATTACAGATGAATGTCAGAAGAAACAAAAAAGCTGGAGGTAAATAATAAAAAAAGCAATTTAAAATAAGGACGGCTAGCCTATTTTATTAATAAGCACTTCTGATGGAAGTTGTCTCCTTTGTTATGGCCAGCAGTAACAAAGTGTGGAGATGTGTTACACTACAACCAGTTCATTGATTTGCATTCAAAATGCTTCACACAATCAGCAGGATTTAATTAATATGCATTTGTCCTACTGACTTACAGGCCCTACAATAATTTTTTTTAATTTACTGGCTTCACGTCTAATGATTCAGTATGCCATTATTATTATAAAATTTTATTGTGTACTTATTTTTTTTAAATATTGTAATATAATAAATATATAAACATGAGAAATATTTAGCCATCAAGGTATTCAGTTAAATGTATATGACTCCACAGGGTATGGTGTAATGATGAGCAGAGAAACAGAAAACAGAAAGCATTTTAAACCTTACTTGAAACAGGAATCAATAAAAGTCTGAAAAGTTAGAGCTCAAAACAAATTGCTTTATCTGGAATGACCTGAAAAAAGTTGAACTTTAAGTGAATTAAAAATACCTTGAATTGTTGAAGTGGCACAAAATCTGCACCCAAATGTTGCTGCACAAAACGAAAAGCTTGCCAGATCTTGTTGCAGAAAAAACGGTTGACTTTCATATGCTCCACACTGACTCTAATCTCATCCACTGTGAAAAAAGGATCAAGTCTGGCAATAGTTATTCTAAACAATTTACCTTTAAAGGTTCATTGAAGAGCAACTTTCTTTTTATTTAAATAACAGGACTACTTTAGTGACCTCAAAAGAGGCCTCTCCCAAAACTACTGAAAATTCGTAGAGAAACTGAAACCTTACAGTACAAATTAGCTGCTTGCAACAAACGCAGTGAGCAGTCATTTCATTCTATTTATCCCTAGTACCAGCTGATAACCAGAGGTTGACAAAGCTCGCCACGTAGGCATGTCAAGCAGCAGTAAGCAAAGTCTACAGGGTATGGCCAGATAATTCTTTTAATAATAATAATATGTGTACTTGTATCTCACAGCATCAAGACCAAGATAAGTCACACTCTGTGCTGACTAGTAATGATAAATGAACATTAGGTAGCAGATAATGGACAGTGAGATCCATGTAGGCACACTGAACATCATAAAGATGAAGTACAAGAGTAGAACATACTGCAATGGATAAAGGTATGAAGGATATTGGTACTATAAATGGTGTAGAGATGGAATAGTTACATAATGGTTCACATGACAGACAATATTGAAAAAGGACTTAAGAATAGTAATTCAGGGATAGTACTTAGTGAACAGATATGTTTTCAGATAACCTTTAAATGAAGCCTTGGAATCAGAGTGGCAAATGTGATGTGGTCTTCCACAGCTTAGAACACAAGAGGGAGAATTTCCTTTAAAACATGTGACTGTCTTTGAGGGAGAAATGGATAGTGGGAGTCTGATGAGGAGCAAAGATTTTCACCAGGAGCATGGACAGACAAGATTTCAGTAAAGTCAAGAGGGGAGGAACTATCAAAGAATCCATAGCAGAGACTTGAGAGCTTGTAGTCTATTCTAGTTTTAATTGGTAGACAGTGAAGAAAGTGGTGTGATGTTCAGATTTGCAAGTCCTGAAAATGAGACTAGCTGCTGAGTTCTGGACTTTTTGAAGCTTGTGAATGAGGGACTGTGGACAGCTGAAGCTACAAAAGGAACATCAGCATCGCCTACCCGAATAGATACAGGTAGTGTTTGTGTTTAATGCCATGCCAGCAACTAGGGATATATCACAGCAACAAGTAGTTTTAACTTTAAAAGTTTAGGGATAAATCTTCCCAAGTCATATAACCATAACATTCTTTCAAAAGCAA
Source organism: Pomacea canaliculata (assembly GCF_003073045.1). Lineage (NCBI taxonomy): Eukaryota > Metazoa > Mollusca > Gastropoda > Architaenioglossa > Ampullariidae > Pomacea > Pomacea canaliculata. The sequence continues at coordinate 10,585,309 of NC_037601.1, forward strand.
ACATAATAAGTAAACAAAATGTAAAAGAGTGGATAAAGCGTAAAAAAGGGATGGTGAAGCCGAAAAAGGCCACCAACATACCAAAAATCTAAAGAAAACTATCAGGACATAAAATTTCTTAAATTTGATGATAAAGTCCTATCCTCCTAAAAAATGTAAAGATTGCAGCCAATGGGACGGATCTAAACAAGGAAAACAAAGAGTTATCTGCAAAAAACTGCCAACGGATAGTGTGTAGCTCAGGACAGACAATCAAAATGTGTAACACATTAAAATTTCCCCTACACCAGGGACAAACAGGAGGTGGTTCACTCATAAGAGGTGTCCCTGCACGGCATAGGTGTGTCCTAACTTTAATCTTGCAAGAACCACCTCCTCCCACCTCACAGGAAGGCACAAAGGTAGGTGGTCGGTAAGACAGGGAAGAGTGGCACATAATTTGTTTTGGCCCAGAGTGTCCCAGTGGCATTGCCATAAGGACTGACCATAGGCCGAGAAGAAAGGTTTACAGTCTGATGAAACAAGGGACTGTAATTTGCCAGGGGACTGGCATGCAGCCTTGGCAGCCTGGTCTGCTTGGACATTGCCTGGGATACCAGCATGGCCATGAGCCCAACTTAATACACTGTCCTTGTTTCGCTGAATGAGTGCTGCATGAATTTTATGAATCTGGACTACAAGAGGGTGGTCAAAATCATTGAAAAGGAGAGCTTGGAGGGCAGAAAGAGAGTCTGAAATAATCAAAATGTTGTGCTCTGAAGAGTGTTGAACATGCTGCAAGACAAGCAAGATGGCATGAAGTTCCACTGTGAAAATAGAACATCCATCCACCAGTCGGACTGAACCAGTCCGTTGCGTTTGGGAGGACGGAACTGCTGCCGCAGCCTTCTAGCAAATCTAGGGCAATACACAACCAGCCAGTTGATTGGTGTGGGCCACACCAACCTCCCGTCTAGGACAAGTCCAGGCCAAAGAGGTGTGTTGGTATGATGGGCTGCAACCCACCAGGGACCTCAACTTCCAGGATCCCATCCTCCCCCGACACGAGTCGCCCTGCACGGCAAACGCAGGAGGCCTAAAGAAGGCCATAAAGAAAAAGAGACATCCAAAGAAAGGCATGGTAGGAAAACAAAAGACTGGAGAAAGACCTGTGTAGACAGAAGAAAGGAAGGATAAAACTGAAGTTTGAGAGTTTAAGAAGTTTAATGTTTGATTAGAAAATGAATATAGATGAAAGGGCCAGGTAAGGGAGAAAAAGGAAAAGCATACGAAAAAGGGGTGGGCCAACTTAGTCACACAGCCTGAGGGAGGCTGGGTGTTCACCCCCAGCACGAGAAGCCGGGTCCACAGGGACCTCAGAATAAGAAGCGGGGCCCATGGGGGAAAGCTAAGAATGAAAACAATAATTTTCTTTAAATGAAGGATGCATAGTGACTGTTCATTTAAGTCTTAGTTTCCTGGGATTTTATCATCCAGGTGGCACGAATGAGCAAATGTCGAAACATGCAATCACAGAACTTACCTTTAAAATCATGAGAACATAGAGTAAATCTCAAAGCATCTGCGCCACATTCTGGAATCCCATCATTCATGTACTTGCTCTGTTTATCACAGGAAGTTTCTACCTTCATCTTATTTTGTAGCATGCTACCTTGCTTCTTTCTCAGCTCCTTCAATGACAGACAGGAAAATTTATCCATCCTAATCTCTAATCTCAGATGGTTTGTTGCATACAAAACAAAACAAAACAAATAAAACAAGTCTGGCAAGTAACACATATAATAAATAGTTTACGGTTTTAAACTGCATCTAAGTTCTAGAGTGATCCACTTGAACTTAACTTGCTCTAAACATCTGATTGGATTCTACTAGCCACCCCTAAAAAAACAATCGCCACTAAGTGTCTTCAAAAATGGACGCACTCTTCATCTCTTTGATGTAGCTGTGATTCTCAAAACCTAACATCTAAATAATAAGAAAAACATCATTCAAACTTTAGAATGAGCATGAAAAGGGTTAATATTTTCTTCCAAACACATTAATGGTATCATAGGATTTTTAATATTTAAAATGCCTTAAGAAACTACAAGCAGCCACAATTAACCTGACTTTTCCCTGACATTTCCAGTGCCAATTTCATTGCCAACAGACACAACTATGTTTTAAAATAAATAAAAATTATAAGTTCAAAACTGTTTCACATTAATAATCTTAAAGCTTTAATCCTGCATATTATACATGTCTTGCCAACACCTCTCTAGCCACAAACTTCTACTCTATTCCTCTTATTTAAAAGATATAAAGCAAGCATTTTCTCAAGTAAAAAAATTGTAACAGTGGAGAAAGGATATTCTGACAACAAATGACTAAAAACACCACTTGAAGAATCCTACAGACAGCAGCTCATAGTTAAAAGAACCAATTTGAATGAAAGTACCAATGTAGTTAGGAGAAGTAGGAAACCAAGCCAATAGTTTGTGTTTTATGCCATGCTGGGAACTACGGCTATATTACAGTGAGAGAGAGTCACATTCTGAAATGCTGAGAAAAAAAATCTTGGTGATATAAGAATATACCCAGCAAACACACCAAGACAGGCCCAAGCTTGGGGTTTCACTGGGCTTCATTGCCACCTTGGTTGTAATATTGGCTTGAGATGGAAAGTAAAAAAAATGGACCCAGACAGGCCAATACTTGCTAATCCTGGTCATATATCATAAATCCTGGTAGCAACCTTATTGGCCCAATATTGATTCAATATTAGTCCAATCCTCTCCTGTGGGACCCCGGGGTATGCTTGCCTAGCGAGCGTTGTAAGAATAGGGTCCCTGCCATTCAGCCAGTCATGTCATAAGAGGCGACTAAGGTGGACAAAAATCAATGGAGAAGAGATTGAGGAAGTTGACAGTTTCACCTATCTTGGGTCCAAAATGTCAAACATTGGGGATGTGGAGGTGGAGATTCGAGCCTGACTGGCGAAAGTCAGCCAGGCCTTCGCCTCACTCAGGAGCACATGGAAGGCAAAAAACATCAGTCAGAAGATCAAGCTGAAAATCTTCAAGTCAAATGTGATCAGCACCCTCCATTACGGATCAGAATCATGGGAAGATGACCAAAACCATCAGTAACAACCTTGACATCTTCCAAAACAGATGCCTCAGGCACATACTTAACATCTTTTGGCCAAATACCATCACCAACGAAGAACTCCATCGAAGAACTGAAACCGAGCCCATCACAACGCAGGTTCAATGAAGGCGTTGGCAATGGATTGGACATGTGCTCTGCCAGCAGACAACAGACCTCTCCAGTCGCCCTACAATGGACTCCAGACAGCCGAAGAAAACAAGGCCGCCCAAAGGAAACTTGGAGAAGAATAGTGGAAAGGGAGATGAATGGAAAGGGCTGGACATGGGGTCACCTAGTGCGGGTTTCCTTATGCCTTATGTGCAACCTGATGCACGAAGAGGGATAGATAGATAGATGCAATAAGCTGCTTTAATTATTAATGGCCTGCTATGGATGAAAAACAGCAAGGTAGGCAGGGTTTCCAGGAAAAGCTTTCAATGAGACGTAGGATAGCATGAGTTTCAGATAGCTAAAAGAAACTGGGGGCTCACCAGCTGCTGTGTACAATCTTTGTACAAGAGAGGTGCAAAATACTACCAAACAGATGCAGAGCCCATCATGATGAATGGAATCAAGAATTCTGAGATAGGCTTCTTAAGCAGATCCAGTGTAGAAAATATGTTTCTACTTTTGTGGCATTTTGTGTAGTTAGGGGATTTAGTGTGTTAGTCGGGTGGGGGTAAGGTTGTTTCAATGATTAAAGCAGTGAACTGGTCAAGCTGGCGGCATATCGGCCCGACTGGCGCGCCAAATGTCTGGCCGCCCTATTCAATACCAGTGGCCAGTCGAAGCTAACGACAACACCTGACGTAAGCGGCCGCGAGTCAACCATGGCCAGGGGGAGACCACCGGGTAACAGCCCGACCCCTCTTGTCCAGCTGAAGGTCGGGGACCGCCTGAGGCGAGCAACGCCCCTTACACCTGCGTCCAGACCCTTGCTACACCTCCAAGGCCAACGGGAGGAAGTTACGCCCACCGGAAGAAAGGAACCAAGTCTGGCGAGGGGCAGAGAACGTCACTTCTCCGGGTAGCGAGCTGGTGAGCGGCCGCTGAGAGTCCGTCTTAGGGATCATCGAAGACGTTAAGTCCACGTGGGGACTGAAACTGTGAATTGGGAATTTTTGGTATTGATGAACTGTGAACTGAAACTAGTGACTTGTGAACAGTGAGCAGTGGAATTATTGTCGTGAGAAACTAACAAGAAGAACACCAGAGAGATAAGTTTTAAGATATACTTGTAGCCATTCTTTTATGTAGATATTTTTTATGTGTGTACCTTTTCTTTGATTATATCCTTTGTCATATTGAAGTTCGGTATTTTGAGGAGTATTTTGGAGTGAGCGTGTGGACGCATGCTGGACGGGTGCATGCGAGTGGAAATTAATCATCGCGCACAGGACCCACACGTGGCAGTCCATTACACACAGTCTAGCTTTGAGCAGACTGGGACATGATTCAGACAAAGTAGGACTGTGCGGTCCATCCCCTCAACTTACATGGCCAACTACTTGAAGAATATCCAAGACTTTCTGACATGAGAGGCACATGAGAACCCCAAGAAATGTTACGTCCTGGACTACTTTGAGTACCTCGCCATTGACAGAGATAGATGGGTTTGGAAACATACCTTGCAGTTTATAAAGTTATATAATGAATGCATACTGACTTCATCGAAAAAAAATCTGAAGCCATTTTCCTGTCACCCACTTTTGCACACTGTTTACACACAGTGGAAGACAGCGTTCAAGACACAGTAGGGAGGGGGGGGGGGAATTGGTGTTTTACGCGGAAGACACAGTAGGGACTGGCCTCAGATGCAGAAAGTGTCATCTACATAAAAGGTCACCAAAGCTGCACAGTCAGTTTTAAGATAATAAATCTATTTTAATGTTGATGAGAGTAGGTGATAGTATGCTGAGCTGGGGGATGCCCATTTCCTGTGTCTAAGGATCAGACAGGATAGACCCTATGCCAACTTGGAAGAGGCAGTGAGATACAAAGTTCTTGATGAGACATGGCATACCCATGACCATAACGCCGACAGTTGAAACAGCACAAATGTGAAGGTACGAACAGAGAGACTTTGATCCACAAATATCCAACACAATGAAGTCAGGTATTTTGGGCAAACAGAAAGTTATAAAGAGTGAATTGGTAGGAATAGATTTCTCTGCTCTCAACAAACAAAAAACTATAAGCGACTAGTAGACTGAACCTGACGTGTTACACACAAGGGGGATGACGTAATCCCAGCTCTGTTATCACTGATATTATGTAGTCAGGGAAACTGGTGTACATGTATTGTCCTTTTGATGCGGGCGTGTGTGTGTGTGGGTGTGTGTGTGTGTGTGCTCACTTCTGCCATTGCTGATGTTATTGTTGATGTTTTTGATTTTCTCTCTGACTGCTTGCATGCTGGAAGACACATCTCCTTTGCTGGACAATAAAGTTATCTTATCTTATCTTTCCTTCTTGGATGACTCTCTGCACTGCTGTGCCCCCTCAGATGCCAGTTCTGATTAGATGTCAGGTTCTGACATCACGGCAAGGTCAGGGCAACAAATTACCCCCCTTGAAGAGTTGAGGGATTGGTGTGAAGTTAATTTTATGGGTCGGTCGACGAACTGTTTTCTGTCCCATTAGTGCAGGGCCTAAGAAGCTTTCTGATTTGCGGACTGGACGAGAAATGGTCCAGAGCACAGATGTTTAATAGCAGAGAAGTTTGTAGAAATATTCTTAAACTCTTTTGCTATTGTGAACCCACAGAGGAAAAATTACATCAAAAGAAAGACATGATGGGAAACACCAGTGTAGACAGAAGACTATGGTGCTGGCGATGACTAGGACACATGTGCTGCATGCCTCCAGACTCCATCTTTAGAACAGCCCTGTGATGGACACTGCAAGGAAAGAGGAGGCCCAAAGAAATATGGAACAGAATCATTGAGAATGACCTTAAAAGCAGATGTCTATCACTCGAAACCCCTCAAAACAACAGCAGACAGAACCAATGGAGGTTCCTTGTTGCTGCCTCACATACCAGAGAGCACAGAGAGGACTGACTGATTGATTAAACTACATTTCGCCTGACTTTCATTTTATTTACTTTTGCTGTTAGATGTGTATTAACTGTAAGCAAATTGTATACACAGATGTGATCATTTTCTATGTAAAAAGAACTCGAGCGAATCAATTTAAAAAAAAGTGTGGGAATAGTTCATACAAAATAAGGGAGCAACAATGTACACACATTTTTATTAATTTGTTCTCAGTTCTGATTGTCAATAAATACACAATGACTGAAGGTTTGTTCTCAGATAAGTGTATTTAAAGGTACTTAGGAGAATGCTGTGCTTTCATTTTTTAAAAAAAGGCAACTGACAGACATTTTAATGAATCTACGCTATCCAAAATTTGCACCTGTCCTTCCAAATTAAAAAGCAGCCCTTTATTACTAATCATATTGTTGAAGGAAAAAATTCAATTAAATAATGCTGATGTATCAAACAGCAGTTAAATTCCTTGAAAATCTTTGTAGTCCTCCTGTGCTTGATGTAAAAAAATCAACCCCATTTAACCCCTCTCTCCCGGCCTTCCAAGCAAGATCATGACAAAGATCATCATCCAATGAATCTCAGAGGCAGTGGACACACAACTTAGAGAAGAACAAGCTGGTTTTCGTAGAAGGAGAGGATGCACCGACCAGATATTCGCACTACGCAACATCATTGAACAGTGCACAGAGTGGCAGAGGCAGCTCTATATTAACTTCGCTGATTTCCAGAAGGCTTTTGACAGCATCCATAGAGAGAGCCTTTGGCGCATCCTGAGAGCATACGGAATACCAATGGAATTTGTACTGCTGATCAAAAGCTTCTATGCGAACTTTTCATGCTGTGTTGGAAACAGTGACATCTACTTTGAGGTCGGGACCGGAGTGAGACAGGGCTGCGTGATGTCTTCCCTGCTCTTTAACCTTGTCATTGACTGGGTAACGCGCCATACAACGGAAGATGAACCAAGGGGCATACGATGGACACCCTCCACGAACTTAGAAGACCTAGACTTTGCCGACGACCTGGCCCTGCTGTCACACACCCACCGGCACATGCAGGAGAAGACGACTCGCCTGCACACTTTTGCGCAGCAGGTCGGACTGCACATCAGCCGGACAAAGACAGAAGTGATGACCCTGAACACCACCAATCCAACACCGATCAGCATAGAGGGAGAAGACCTGCCGATGGTTGAAAGCTTCACCTACTTGGGCAGCGTGGTCACGCAAGATGGAGGAGCAGGCCGTGACATCCAGAGCAGACTGAGCAAAGGCAGGGGCATCTTTTGTAGCCTACGCAACATCTGGAAGTCGACACAGTACAGCATCAATACCAAGCTGAGACTTTACCAGAGTCTGGTCATGTCCACTCTACTGTATGGCTCGGAGTGCTGGCGAATGACTGACAGCGACCTCAACAAACTGTCAGTCTTCCACACCAAAAGCCTGCGAAGAATCCTGGGCATCTTCTGGCCAAGGACAATCTCCAACAAAGAACTACTTGCCCAGTGTGGGCAGGAGAGTATGGCCACCATCCTGTTGAAGAAGCGATGGCGCTGGATTGGTCACGTCCTCCGAGGCGGGAGCAACTCCATCCTAAAAACTGCCTTACACTGGACGCCAGAAGGAAAACGCAAGCGAGGCCGGCCCAAGATCACCTGGCGCCGAACTGTGGAGGCAGACATGAAGACCCTACACCTCAGCTGGGGTACTGTGGGGAGTCTAGCCCAGGACAGGCAAAAGTGGAGGACCTTTGTCGCTGCCTTACGTGCCGACCGGCATAACGGGAACTAACTAACTAACTCCCGGCCTTCACAATTATCTTTAAACAAGAGATTATTGGTTGCCACTTCATCTAAAAAGGAGTTATGATTGCAACTTTAACTTCATTTTGTAATAGTCTTTGTCAGTTGGAGCCACAACACATCAATGAAAACAAAAATCCTACCTCATGAGAAGCTCCTTGAATGACATCCATGGGATCAATAACATTGCCTAAAGATTTGCTCATTTTGCGCCCTTCCTCATCTCTAATGATGCCATGCAGCAAAATCTATCATGAAATAAAATGCAGAGCAGAAAAATATGTTTAAGTTAAGCCACAAAGATTATCACAAGAATGTTATCAAAGCTAAAACTGTTACAATTAATATGATTGTCTTTAAAAAGTCATAAAAGTTCTGATGGCTACAATGGGGTTGTGTTCTCTTAAATTTGAATTAATCTAGATGCACAAAATGAAGCATCTAGGGCAGTGGTTTTTAACCGGGGTTCGATCGAACTATAGGGGTTCTGTGAGTCGGTCTCAGGGGTCCGGCAGACCCTCCCCCACAGAGGTCAAGACACACCCACAATTCGTGATGACGCTTAAGAAGGGTTCGGTGAATGTGCATATGAAACTTGTGGGTTTGGTACCTCAAATAAGGTTAAGAACCACTGATCTAGGGTTATGGAACCAAAAGTGGGATAAAATAGCAGTAAAGTAAGCATGATTATGAAATTGCCAAACTTGTAAGATCATGTCTGCTTTTGTGTTGTCCTGGCTAGATTACTTAACTCTCTACTCATTTCTCTAACTGCCAACTAGACAAACTTTATAGGTCCTAAAATAATGCTGCTTGTGTTGTCTTTCACAGACAAAAAGCTAACCATGTAACACCCATTTTCCGCAAGTTTCACTTGATGCCAGTTTGAGCTCATACTGATTATGGCATTGTCATCCTGTGTTATTGTTGTCTTCATGACCTTTCCCCATCATATCAGTCTGAGCTACTGATGCCTTACTAAATGAGTAGATTTTGGTCTGCTTGTACTGCCCTTCTCTCTGAGCCAGGAATTAGCAGAAATCTGGCATACACTCCTCCTAATGCCCTGTGTGAAATTCTCTGTCTCTTTTCCTTCAAACTCTGTCTATAATCAAAGTTTCAAGTCCAGGCTAAAAGTTCATCTCTTTAAGAACATTTTTTTTTATTATCAAACATACTTAATATGGCTCAAAAGTCTGAAAAATGCCAGTCTGCCTTGATATGTTCAGGACTGTATATGATTTATATCCCGTAAGAAAAAAAAAACCCTTAAAGATCAAGCCATGCCCACTATTACTGACTTGCCAACACTAAGGCTATATCACGGGGAGAGAAGGTAATGTTACATAAAACAGTTCAGGAAAAAATCCAGGTGATATGATAACATCCTTAGCAACAAAAGACAACACAAGGGACAAAAATATTATAAAAGGGTAGGTAATATGCTATAAGAACTATTGTGGCCTAAAAAACCAGAACCTAAAATTAAAATCTAATAGGACATAAAAAACCTTAAAGCTGATGGTAAAGCCCAATCCTTTGTAAAATAAAAAAAAAGTATCTGCAGATGGAATAGACCTAAACAAGAAAAACAAAGAGCCTGCTGCAAAAACTTGCTGGTTTATACTCAGGAGACAAGGACAAGTAATTAAAGCATGTACAACAGTAAACATTTCCAGGCACCAAGGACAAACTGGTGAGGGTTTACCTAATAAAAGGTGGGAATGTGTGGCATAGGTGTGTCTCATTGTGTCTGCTAAGTACCACTTCCTCCCAGCTCACAGAACAGCATGGAAGTGGGCTGTCTGAGATACATGAAAAGGTGGCATGTAACTTGTTCTGGCCCAGATTGTCCTGGTGGCATTGCCAAATGGAGTGGAAATAAGCTGTGAAAATGGACTTACAGTCAGATGACATCAATGAGTGCAATTAAGCAGGAGACTGGCAAGCAACCTTGGCAGCCTGGTCTGCTCAAACATTACCTAGAATACCATAATGGCAATGGGCCCAAATGAAGACAAAACAGACTGGTCAATGTCAAATATTTTATGAAGCAAGATAATCATAAAATTATTTCATTTAGCTTAATAGCACATACATACTCACATGTCTGAATGGCAAAGAGCCTGTGAGCTCAAGACCCAGCATCACCATGCGGGCAACCCAAAAGAACAAAATATCACGGCCAGTTTCCAGTAAACTCAGAGGGTAAAACTCTCGCAAGTTGTCAGTCTGAAACAATAATGTTTTGTGTAAAAAAAATCATATCTGGGACTAATTCATTTTATGTCATAAACCATAAATAAACCTGACTCCAAATAATTTTTCAGAAAAGGAAATTTCATGCTTATTTTGTAAATAAAAAAGTCAAAGTCCCATGCCCTGGGAATTGTGAATATGGTTTTTTTGTGCTTAGGGTGCTTTCCTACTCAATAAATCATTAACCCATTTGCTGCTGGGTGGATTAAAATAGTTGTTAGCCGGCATGAACTTTAAATCTGCAATTTACTGCTCTCGTGTAAAATCCTATTTAAGAAGCAAATTTATGGAAACTGACCACTCCCTAACCACTACCAACACCACTAAAAATACAAACCAACAAAAAAACACTATAATAAAGGGTACGCAGTGTTTAAAAAGTGTGTTATGGCCTACCAAACCAAATAAAACCAAAAACTTAAAGCAAATGGTACAACCCTACCATCTTTAAAAAGGAAAAAATAGCTGTGGGTAGAGCATACCTGAACAGTAAAAAACAAATAGCCAGAAGTAAAAAATTTCTAGCAGACATTCTGGATCCAGGACAAGTAATAAAAACATGTGCAATAGTAAAAATTCTCTGACAACGTAGACAAACTGGTGGGGGTTCACCTTGTTAAAGGTGGCAATGTGTGGTTGGTTGGTTCCGTTTTATGTCCTGCCAGTAACTAAGGCTACATTGCAGCAAGAGAAGGTAATATGTTAAAAGGGGGGAAAACAAGACCCCCAGGTGATAAAATAACACCATTAATTATAAATGCCAACATAAAAGGATAACATAAAAGGGTAGGTAATTAGTTCAAAAGGGTGTTGACAACTATGTCTATTGGTTGAGGAGAAATGCTCCTAGATGTGTTTTTAGTGCATATTTAAAAGATTCAATTGTGGGAATATGGTGGATATTGAAGGGAAGAGAGCTCCACTGTTTTGCAGCACAGTAACTAAACACCTGGTGACCATATGTGGTTGTTATGGTGACAGGGATAGAGAGCATAAGGTCATTAGATGAACACCAGAGTAGTCTAGCAGGGATGTAATAGAAGTTCAGAAAAACAGATGGGACTGGAACCTGCCAAGAATTTAAAACACAGCACAGTATGTACTGAATAAAAGAATGGTGGGTAGCCAGTGCAGAACATGAAGGAGTAACATGGTCAAGTTACTAGCTCTAGGAACCAGACGTGCAGCAGCATTATGTATTTTCTAGAGTTGGTATGTGGGACAGAATGCCAAGAAAAAAAAAAAAAAGGTTGGTTGTTCGTGTTTTTGTTAACTACAAAAGACATGGGTGAAGCAGAGGGTCTGAAAGGCAGGCCAATTTGCCTTAGATTCCAGCTGGATACCCAAATAAGCTTAAAGATGTCTAGAAGGTTGAAGATGAGTCAGCAGCTGATAAGAAATGTTGTCTGGGCCCAGTGAAGAGTCCTCGCACTTCTAAAGGGCCTGCTGCAGTTCAAAGAGAGAGAAGGGTAGATTGTACTTTTTGGAGCTATCGGAGGAAAAGTCACAGCCAGAAGATTCCTGAAAAGACTTCAGGTGATGGAATTCTGGAAAGTAGCAAGAAGAGGTGGAGTTGTGAGCAATGGTGGATGCCAAAAATATTTGCAACATCTTGTGCCTCTGTGAGGACAGAGTCACCAGCCTACAGGTGGCCTATCAAGCAACCTGAAACTTTCTTATCTTCCTCATAGCCGCCCACACCACTTGGGAAGTGGTACAGAAAGACAACGAGGACACACAAGTTTCTTGCCTGTTTAAAAAGAAAACTAGCCTGGTTTCTACTGCATTTAAAACATCACATTTTCAGGAGTGGGGTGGCGCTAGGCCTTCTTCATAGCGAGCTGGGCCACTCTACACTCATCCGTAAACCAGAGGACACATGGTCGGCTATTTCAGTGCCTCTGCCCAGGAATTGTCTCCAAAGTGACTTTATTTAACATTAAGGTAAAATGCTTAACAAGATGTAAGGTGGGATCATCGCTAAGGTACTTTACCTCAAAATTAAAACTAGAACTTCGTAGGAGGTGGGTGAAGCAGAGGGTCTGAAAGGCAGGCCAATGGGTCGTTTTCACTCACGTGATACACACGTTAGCAATGAGGCACTGTCCGCCATCTTCCTTCCCTAACGCTTCGCGTTTCTTCAGCGGCTCTATATCGGCTTGTGTCACGACACCGCTAGCGTCTCTCGAGCACACCAGCGGAGTCGGACAATTGCGTGCTCTTTCACTCAAATAAACAAAACGATTTTGCCTATACGAGTATGCCTATGTTTATTGATAAAAAAAAAAAATAAAATAAATAAATAAAAAACCCTATGAAAACACAGTCACTATAACAATGGCTCTTCCTTTCGTCAAACACATTTACCAAGTCCACCGAACTCCTTGCACACTATTAAAACTCACTGTCTTGGCAATGTCTCCTCTAACACAATCACACAAATTCCTGTATCTATTACTATTCAAACTCACTGTCTTGGCAATGGCTCTTCTAGCACAATCACAAAAATCCACGGAATCTACTATTAAAACTCACCGTCTTGGCAATCACACTTCGACTAACACAACCTCCAAACTAAAATGTACTCGATCTCTTACACACTAGTGAGGCACACTGTCTAGCAAATGGCTCGATCTCTACTCTTAAACAAGCGTCCACCTCTCTCCGAATCCTTTTCTCTTCTCCCTATTAAAACACACTGTCCCGGCAGTGGCTTCTCCCTTCAATAAGAAACACAATCCTCCTCCCCTTCATTAAGTGTCCAGTTTCACCTCCTCTCACTCGTTGCTTGCTACCCCAATCTCTCCCTCTCCAGTCACACCTTTTCTTTCTTTCTTCTTTAACATCAAACAAGAACTTTGGCACATTCAAATGCATATTTATTAATTCTTTTCAGAAAATTTTTGTGTCTGCTGACAGAACATAACATAAAAAAATCATTACAGGGTAAGAAGGAACATATCAAAATCCCAATCTAAATAACATCACTGATATGGATTACTAAAAAGAACTATTGGTTAGGTAATCTAAAATCCACAAAGAAGCTCTGGCATCAATATTGCTCTGAATTAGCTTCTGAGGAAGCAAACGGCATTTGCATTCAAATGACAATAACATTTGATTCAATTATACATGTTTGAGTAGCCTGTTAATAAGCAAAAAATATTAACAATATTCTGTCAACAGCAAATATTTTGATCAATATCATACAAAGCATGACATCTCCAGCAAAGAACAAATTTTATATTGTTCACAGTTTCACATCAACTTACCAAGTAACTTATCTGATCAGTTGGATATCGTCATGCTATTATAAATAAAGTGCGAAAGAAAAAGAACTACAGTAAGGTAATTGTGCATTTTATATCTGAGAATAACTTCTCTGGTAATGTAAACATATACAGATTGCAAGCATGCATTCTGAAAATAAATGCTGATTTCAAACTAACAAATTGCACTATAGCTACTCAATAGGCACTATGGATTTATGTAAATTTACAATGCAGCAACAAAGCCGAACTATTTTGTCTATGACTGGATTATCATCACCAGGCTTTGTTGCCATCAGGTCAATAGGCACTTTAGACTGCAAAATTCCAAACTTTCTGCGAACAAAGCCTATAACTCTCTTAACATGAATTCGTACAGAGGCTATTTTTCTCGAATTTTCAACTTGTAGTGGGTGAAGTTGCTTTTTCCCATGGGTAAAATCTGGAATTATTAATTTAGCTTGATAAAAAAGAACTTCATCTTCAATGTTGAAACCTCTGTCGGCCATAATTACATCACCTGGTAACAAGTTGGACAACAAAAAAGTATTTTCAATGATGTGTTTGTCTGAAGCCCTGCCACCAAATGCATCTGAAATGTAGCTGATTGAACCTTGTGGTGTGATCCCAATCAGATATTTGGCAGAATGATATTTTTTATAGTTGGAATAAACTTGGATCTGATTGGTTTGGCCCGAGGGTTTCTGTGCTTCAAGTTCAAAACAGTCAACAATAACAGCAACTTTATCTTTAAAGTTTTCTCTAAAGCACATTGGCATAGACAGTTTCAGAGCTTCTCTTGAAGGCCAGTGCAACAAAAAAGACAACAGTGCTACAAGTACATCAAGAGTTCTATGAAAACTCCTTTGCACAGTTGACACGGATACTTTCAGCTGATACCCTATATCCTGGAATTGGTAGTTCAGCCTGATCTTAATTAAACACAGCAAAAACTCTTGCTCTTTGGACAGTGACTGTGTTTGATTAGACATGTATGGCTCTACCGTTCTGAAAATAAGGTCCATTACTGCCAATGAAGGAAGTCCCGTGTAGAATGGAACTTTAGCTTCATCTTCAACATTCACCTGTCTTTCATAAATAGAACAATGTTGTCTGTTTTTAACTGAATCAAGAAGTCTGGTCTCAGAGTCCTGCATGATTGCATCTATATTTAGTCCAGTCAAATCTGTTTGAGTGTTCTGATCATTTGAACATGAATCTTCTATGTCACCATCTAAACTTTCTTCGCAAGCACTTGAGCAACCAAAATCACTTTCACATAATTTTTCTTCCTGGCTTGTCTCACTGCTGATTGATTTTCGCTTCTTGCTTGCAGTAGGTAGAGTAGGGACAGATGCATTACTTCTTTTGCGAGACACAAGCCTCAAATACCTGTTTTTCGAAGTCTCAGCTTCTGAGCAAGTACTTGATCGCTCATGTCCCAAGTGTAGAGTGGGAAGCCAGGAAGGGCTGTTCCGGAAATTCACATATGCTGGCTTTCCTCGACACAAGAATAAAACAACCCATGAATTACATCTTTGTGATATTAACTACAAAAAAAAATAATAATCAGCACTGAAACAAAATAAACCAAATACACGTCTAAAAATAAAAATAATGAAGTAGAAATAACATTTTTTATCCTCTCTCTCTATAGCTATAGTTTATTAGTCGTGGTCATGCATAATGAAAGTCTTGTTTTGATGTTCACTCAAATCACGTGAACTGTCACCAACCTACAATGAAGAAAATATTTATCACAATGTGTACAACATGCAGAACAACGTTAAATACTTTAGCAATTTGGAAAGCGTCTGGTTTCTTACCGCCAACAAAGTGTTTCGAACAGATAAGTATTTTGTTCCACTTCTCTTCTGTTGTAATATCCTTTCGGTAAACGGCTGCCTTCCACAGACGACGTCGTTCTTCTGTAAGTTTTCTTGTTTCGTCGCCTTGGTTCAAAATAATTTTGGGTATCTTATGAAAAGATACATCTAGAGGAACATTTCGTTTACTGCAGGGCTTGTTTCCGCATCCTTTTATGCCGCAGACGA
This sequence comes from Pomacea canaliculata, assembly GCF_003073045.1. Lineage (NCBI taxonomy): Eukaryota > Metazoa > Mollusca > Gastropoda > Architaenioglossa > Ampullariidae > Pomacea > Pomacea canaliculata. The sequence continues at coordinate 10,600,880 of NC_037601.1, forward strand.
CCATGATAACCGATCAGTTGCCAGTAAGCTTCCGTAACCACTGCTTTAGTAGGGTAAGAAAAATGGCCGCTGAAGCAGCTCGCAAAAACTGATGACGTCACGTGAAAACCACCCATTGGCCTTAGTCAGATTCCACCAGCCATCATAAAAATTATCACCCTGCTCCAAAGTAGTTAGAGATTGTAAAATTACAGGAAAGTGATCATTGCCACACAGGTTGTCATGCAGAGCCCAGTTAAAATCTAATAACAGTGCTAGGCTCACCACTGACAAATTGACTGTTGACACTGTCCTATTGTGTGGACGACAGGTGTTAAATCCATTGTTTATGAGGCAAAGATCACTTTCCATAAAAAAAGATCGCAACAACACTCCCCTAGGGTCAGACGAAGCCCTGCCCACAGGGGGTGGTGCCCGTTAAAGTCTCTAAAAAGAAGGATGGGAGCAGGATGTTGGGTTAGAAGACTCTCAAGATCCTGCTGGGAAATCCGATGAGAAGGAAGATAGACACAGCAAATAGTGATAGTCTTACCAGTATAGGCCCTGGGTCAGACAACTCCCTGGGCCCCTTGTAATTGTAATCATAAATTATTTTTCCTTTATAAAATGATATATTTACAATTCAATTGTCAATATCTACATTTCATTCAGTAACTGCAGACATTTCATTCATAAACTGCAGACATTAGGACAAGTGCAATAGGATTTACATCACTAGGTGAACATAGAGTTGTTTACATGTGAGCGGATAGTAAATGAGGAAAACTGAAGTTAAAGGATCAAACTTGTAGTACCCTGCTCCATAGGAAAAAATCCCCATAGTGAGGAATGTTATATCAACAGTTATGTCAAAACAACAGATTAGAGAAAAGGGTAGAGTCTACAGACAGTAAAATATTCATTTCCAACAGCCTATTGCAAATGTGATAAAGGTGGCTATTAGCAGTATATCTGTATATACAGTGCAAGGAACAGTCGGGGTTTACACAAATACAACACTGTCTACTCTAATAATATAGGTTTTGGTGTATCCATTGCCTTAACATTACAGCAGTGCTGCTTTGTGGGCTTTATGACTTTATGAAGTTTGATAATTCAGTCGAAATGGACTGTTTTAGCAACCCGAGATCCCAGTCACTATCCGTTAAAATACTTTCATACGACTACGGATTTAGACACGTGTGGGAACAAGGTGGGGTAGGAGATGCCAGACCTTTCATCTTACTACTCAAAGACTGAAAGACAACTTTGTACAAAAATGGTCAGACAAAATCCAGACGAATGATAGGTACTCAACCTACAGACAGTTTAAAAAAGGAATTTGAACCAGAAAGATATCTTTCAGTATTAACCATAAAAAAGTTCAGAAATACTCTAATACAATTTAGACTAGGAATTAGCGAAATAAATATCAATAACAGATATTCTAACATTTTGATCAAAAACTGCCTTTTTTGTCAAGACAAAACGGAAGATGAAGAACATTTTCTGCTACAGTGTCAAACCTATGTGGATATCAGGAACAAGTATCTTACACCCCTGATAAACAGTGGATATTTTTTTTTTACTGCGCAAAGAGCATTCGGATGAATGGACACCTGCGCGTTATAAATGATGATGATGATCATTATCATATCAGCAGACGACATTGGCTGTGTTGTTGTCTAGAGGGGAAACACACGATATCAGAAATGTAGCCATGTTAATTTGTTATGCTTTAAAGAGGGGCAACAAGAAGGTTGAAAGGTACTGGACAAAGAACAAGAACCCACGTGGTTGGACTGGTTAACATATAAAGCAGGCTGGAGCCGATGGCCTAACAATGTGTGTGTGTGAGAGTGAGAGAGAGAGCCGGCGCATGGGCGAAAGTGTTGGTGTGGAAGATGTGAGAGGGTGAGGGAAAATGAAGAATGGTTGGTAGGAGTGTAAGTGTTAGGTAATGAGTGATTGAAACAATACGATCGTATTCATGCTCTTAATATAATTTACATATGATACTTGCGTATATTCTACGGCCGATGTCGAAATGGATATCACGCCCTGCTTTGAAAAGGTCGTCGACCCATCAAATAAATAATTCATTCATTCATTCACTGCTGTTCCTGCTTTGTCAAATACTATTTGCCAATAAATAGAAAATCATAGAAACATACATTAAAAAATATTGTACTTACCAAACAAACAAAGCCTATCTCAGATTTTTTAGTATAGAATACAGCATGCGACATGCAGGAGAGCGCGGTGTAAAAAGATGTTAACCTTAGCATATGCAACTATCTCTAATGTCCAACCATCCACATTTTCTTTGGTCCACGGACTCCGAGCAAAAGGGAGGGAAAAATCAAGTGTCCTGATCAAACATTCGGTTACGTGACTGCTGACTTGTCTAAATAGATGTAGGTCTTTACCTCCAAACCCTGACCAATTAGTTCACATGAAATCCCATCCCATCGAGTCTTCCAAAAACTATCACCCCCTTCCCCTCTTCTCAGGTGGGCAGCAAAAATGCATTCCTGCCCATGGCTGGAAGTTGCTATCAACACAGTCACTAACCTCAAAACCAAAACAGGGGCAACATAATCTGCCGGTACCTGGATTGTAGGTGTCAAGACAAGGAGCAGTTTAATAAAAACCTACACAAACTAAGTTAACATTTGTATAATATCACATCTAAAAACTTCGCCTCCTCCTCCCTTCTTAATTGTGAAACAAATATACATTACATGAAGCTCCTTAAAATACAACATTCAAGTATAAGCATGTGATTATTCGGAAAAAAAAAAAAGTAGCATACCACAAAACTGTATACAGCAGCATGTGGCAACATCACATACTGCTGGTTATATGCATGTCAACAGTGGGTGGCAGTACAAGATCAACATTGCAGCTGTTTGAGGTTTCAGCTTAACAGTAAACAACATAATGGCATTCAATATTGAGTGATATGTACACTGTCATGGTGTCCTCATTTTCAGGCAATCTGTTATGTAGAGGGCAATATTAATAGCTACTTTTCCCTTAAGGTTCTTACACAAAAAGTGATTTGTTTGTGTTTAATGCCGTGCCAGCAACTAGGGCTATATCACGGCAACAAAAGTAATTTTAACTTTAAAAGTTTAGGGACAAAACCTTCCAAGTGATATAACCATAACATTCTTTAAAAAGTCAACACAATAAGTAAACAAAATGTAAAAGAGTGGATAAAGCATAAAAATGGGTGGTGAAGCCCAAAAAGGCTAAAGATGTAAATGTGTATAAACTTTGAAATAATGAAATATGCTTACCTCCTGTGGCCAGCCAAAGACACTAAAAGGCAACAGAGCTGATGAAAACCATGTATCCAAAACATCCTCATCTGAAAATAGAGCAAAACCACAACAAAATATTTACATAGAATTCTTGTGGCCTCATACAACATGCTGAAGTTCAATAACATGATATAAGTCTATGAATCAGTTAAAAAAAACAAAAAAAACTCCTTATCAAGACTTTCCATATAATGAACCCCTGTTAGATATGACTCTTAATATTTTTATGGATGTGATTCGCCATTCTTTTATGACTACCAATGGTTGTTGGTTTTTTTTTTTGAGAGGTAGTGTTAAAAAAAATTAAGCATATTAAAAATAATAAAAATACAGTGCACTTCTGTAGCACCATACTCCAGTCCATGACAGGCTCGTGGCGCCTTACAGAAAAAAAAGGCATACACCGACAAACACAAAGTAACATGCAATACAAGCAGATGAGATTAAAGATACGTTGCAAGAAGCTGCTCTAGCATGTGCAAATCATTCGAAAAACTGTGCAAAGGCTGCAAATGTTCCTATCCACACAAGTCCAGTCACATAATGGATCTTATAGGAAGTCTTTAATTAGGGGGCGCGACTCTCGTCGATCGGGCCCTGTAGAGAGAGCTCCCACTTTTCGTTTGCTTTCTCCTATTTGGAGGTTTTTTTTTCTGCGTAGCAACTAGTGGTGTAGGACTGTAAGGATAGATGGTTTTGCTCTGTGTACATTTTGAGAGTCCTGTGGCTGTGTGCTACTCCTTGCTGCTTCAACGAGTTTCGCATTTTCCACGCTAGATCATGTCGAACATCATGGCGGATAACTGCCACTTTTCACGCGAATATTTGATTTCTCTTCAACCCAGCGTTTGCGTTCCACCACCTGATTTCCCACGCATCGATTGGACCGAGCACATCAGGAAACCCAGCGGTGAGGAACGTGATCACACCAGAACCTACACGGGAAGGAAGACAACGAAGAAAAAGCGAGGATCTAGAGGAGGGATCAGTCGTCTCCCGCTGGCGCTGATTACCTGAACCAACGCCCGCTCCATTGATAACAAAATGACAGAACTCGCTACTCTGGTGAAATGCGACCGCGAATATCGCTGTAGCAGCCTAATTTGTGTTACAGAGACATGGCTTAGTAGCAATAAAACGGACTTCCACCTAGAGCAGGGGTGTCAAACTCAATTACCCAGGGGGCCAAATCTCACATCGTACACAAGGTGGCGGGCCGAAGGTTATTATTTAAGTCCGATAACTTTTTATTGAGCAGTAAAAAACTAAACGTTTTGTTATTAATTTTGTGTAAATAAAATCATACATTAAAATAAAATTAAAGTACTAACAAACCAAGGCTTAGCAGTTTTTCTTCTTAATTTATTTTGTCAGAAGTGGACGTTTGACATCTTTTCTTGTCAACAAGTTTGTTTATATCTGGAGTAAGTTTCTGGGTTGTTGAGATTCTTAGGATGGACTGCAAGTGTACATCAGTAAGACGACTCCTGTGCGATGTTTTGTTGATCTTTATCACAGAGAAAAGTTGCTCACACAGATATGTGCTGCCAAACATGCTCAAGATTCGAGCCGCATGTAGACGAAGCTGGGGCATCGTTCGTGGGAGGGAATGGGTGAAGAGTGCAGGCCCCACAGAGTTGTACTTTGCCTTCAGTGACTCACTACATTGCAGTACTATGAGTTCCATCTGCAAATGCACAGGTGCAGTTTCCACGTCGATGGCAAATGGGTTGTGAAATAGGTCGAAGTTGTTTTTCTGCACTTCAAAGTCACTGAAACGGCGTTTAAACTCAGCACGAAGTGAGTTCAGCTTGTCAGCAAAGTGTGCATGTGGGAACACCTTGGCGCTGATTTCGTCCATCACTGTTTTGCAGCAAGGAAAGTGAAACAAGTTGCATTGGTTCATTTGTGTTTCCCATAAGAACAACTTCACTTGAAATGCCTTCACTGCATCGTGCAGGTCCGTTATCAAGTGGCCCCGTCCCTGGAGCTGCAGGTTCAAGGCGTTGAGATGAGTGGTTATGTCACACAGAAATGCCAACTCACATTTCCACTTTTCATCCTGCAAGACTGTGGAGTCTTTTCCTCTGCTGTCCATGAACTGACAGATTTCCCCATTCAGCTGAAAAACTCGAGTGAGAACTTTGCCCCGACTTAGCCACCTCACATCTGTGTGATACGGCCTGTCGCCCCACTGTGAATCTGTTTCCTGCACAAAGGACTGAAACAGGCGGGGATTGAACCCTTTGGCTCTGATGAAGTTGACGGTTTGTGTTACAGTGCTCATTGCATGCTCCATGTTGAGGACTTTAGCACACAACGATTCTTGATGTATTATTCAGTGATATGCTATCAACTCCCCACTACAATTTTCTTGGATATGTGACCGCATCCTTGCAACTAGTCCACTCTTTGGGCTGCACATCGCAAGTTTGTCCCAGGGCAGGTTCATGTCAGTCATACTTTTACTTACGTTGTCCAAAATGTCCTTTCCTGTCGTTGTCCCATGCATGGATTTTATGTCTAGTATTTCTTCTGTGATATTCAGACTGGAGTCGACTCCACGGATGAAGATGGCGAGTTGTGCGGTGTCCGTCGTGTCAGTGCTTTCATCGACTGCAAGAGAGTAGGCAACGAAGTCTTTGCTTTTTTCGCTTAGCTGTGTTTTCACATCAGTGGCCATCTCACAAATCCTATTAACAACCGTGTTTCTGCTGAGGCTTACATTTGCAAACATTTGCTTTTTGTCTGGACACAAGACTTCACACACTTTCATCATGCAACTCTTCACAAACTCTCCGTCATTAAATGGCCGGGCTGATTTAGCGATCTCCTCTGCCACAATAAAACTTGCTCTGACAGTAGCTTCACTTTGTGATGTTGCTATAGTGAACAATGTCTGCTGTCATCTCAGATTCCTCTTAAGTTCTTCCACTTTCTTTAGCTTCTGTTCTGCATTCAGGCTTTTCAACTTGTCCTGATGTTTAGTCTCGTAGTGCCGTCTCAGATTGTATTCTTTGGTCACAGCTATTGTATCTCCACAAAGTAGACACACTGGTTTACCGCTGATGTTAGTAAACATGTATTCAGCCTCCCATTGGCTTTGAAAGACTCTGTTTTCAAAATCAACTTTTCTCTTGGCCATTTTAACGGCTAGCTTTAATTTGAAATTTGATTGGTATTGAAATTACACAAGTCCCTTCACTACACAGTGTAATGTTCTTGATCTTTATTATGTAAAAGTCTTTAGAAAAGTCACAACACGTGCTTAGTTCTGATCATCTGCCTTTGTTCCCCGACAGATGGCGCACCAGTACCTGCGACTAGCGTTAAGTTCGCACAATTATTTCAACACCGAGGTTTGCAGTTTATACTCAGATACTTATCTCTTTGGCGGCAGTCATTCCCTCTTGACGACGCAGGAACTGGACAGTCAGTATTCCACAGCTGGCACTTATCATCCACAGTCCACGTGTTTAATTCACAGTTCACACGTATCATGCACAGTTCGCACATATAACTCCAGAAGGTATATATATATAAGTCCTTGGAGAAGCTATATACTCCCACCAACTTTATGTACACAAGTTTGCTTCTCACAACTTGACGTCTCATCGAGACGACTTCCGCTCGCCAGCCCGCAGTAAGACAGTGATGAGTTTCTACTTGTCTGAGGATGAGCTGCCTCATCATACACGTGGGTTTTCCCTAGTCACCCTTTGATCTCGGACCAATTCAGGGAAGTTAACAGGTACTAAAAATCTTCGACCCTCGGCCCGTGTTCAGGGCAGGGTGTCGCGTGTCAAAGGTCAGATTTATGGGCCCCGCCTTCACCATCCCTTCAGGTCATCAACAGGAGTGGTGGTAACTTGACCAGTGCACTGTTGTACCACCGCTCCTGTTGGTGGTCTGTACAAACTTCACTAAACTGATCCCATCTCTTGCTGGCCTCGACGGAAACTTTTCTGTTTTTTGCCTTCTACTTGGCGCCGGGCCATTAACAATGATTTACTAAAATTCTTTCGCGGGCCAGGTAAAACTTTATGGCGGGCCGGATGTGGCCCGCGGGCCGGGTGTTTGACACCCCTGACCTAGAGGGTTTCACTACGATTAGGCATGACAGGAATAACGAAGATACTGAAAAAATAAAGGCGGAGGGCTGTGCATATTCGTAAACAACAACTGGGCCTTGGAGTTCAAGATACGTGAAACAACTGGTACTGTGTCGTATGAAATCCTGACTGTGTCGTTTCGGCGTTTTACTTGCCACGTGAATTTGGACAAGTGACAATCATTTTGGTGTACGTTCCCGGACCTGACAGCAAGGACGCCGCCGCTCAGATAGCAGCCAGCTACAACAAGGCCTTACATAGATCCACTGACCAGGCTGTATTTATAGTTGGTTTTTTTTTTTTCGGAGCTCCCATCGAAGAAAAATTTCTGTTTCTTGCGACCATAGACAATAAAGATGTCTTGTATCTTGTATTTAGGCTGTTTATTGGGCTGCCTGCAAAATACCTATTTGAAAAACAAGATGAAGTCACGTCATCATAAGAGAAGCATTTCAAATCCACTGTTAAAATAGTGTGTGGTGTCAAGATGCTCAACTCTTCATCAGCTTTTATAGATGATCATTTCACAGATTAGGATGTGCAAGAGGTATAGACCTAGAGATGAAGTTCAGATACACAAAGTCATTATTAATCAGTGATGTAAAACAGATCAATATATATATAACTGGAATTAGTTCTTGTCCATAGATCAAATCAACATAGATAAGCTCGGATGTACATCACACAGCAAATGCAAAGTCTGTAGTTGTAGATCAAACAGTGCAGGGGTGGGCAAAGTTTTCTTTTTGCCAACTGGTCTCAAAATTCTAAGCTATGCTGTCGGCTGGTAAAAGAGTAACCCAGGCTAGGTGACTACACAATCAACCTAGTGATAATGGAATGGACAACAAATGATGGAGTTCACTTACCAAATTTATTGTGTAAAGTGAAGCTGTTTGAATTTGCTCACAGTAAAACTTTAAAACCAGCCTTTCCTTTGAATGGAGCCACCTTTGTCATCTTTGTACTTTATCTGTGTTAGAATGTTACGGACTGCTGATTTCTAACACTATTATACTTGACAAATTAAATTTCAATCAAATAAATCGAGGCTGAATTTAAAAAAAACCCAACAAAACAAGTGTACTTCACATTTTAGCAGACGGGCCTGTCTAAAAACTGTGCCCACCCCTGAAACAGTAGATCTGGGAAAAAGAACCATGGAGTTGGAGAACTCAAACGTGCTTGTTGAGGAGTATGTTAACTGACATTCATTGGGTAGTAGACAAGTTATCAGAAATAAGAGGTTGTCTTTTCTTTCTTTGTGTTGATGTCCATGACTGTGACTGTTGTAGGCAAGTTTAGGATCTGCTGGGTTTCCACACTAAGTCCATCGAGCGGTCACTAAGTAAGGAGCTGTCGCTTCTCCGCTCCTCAATTGGACTGGCTGTTAGTGTACATACACTGTGGGCACGTGTTTCACCGACTGTGTAGACTTTTGGAGCGGTGGTCTGAATGGTCAGCTTTTCCAATGACATTTGTTACTGGCACATGCTCTGTTGCATCATTGGTGCAGGCCTATGGTTTTTCTCTTGGGACACGCTTGTCTCTAGTGTATCCTTTGGAGCTCACCTGCTGTCTCCCATAATGTAATTGCTTTGTGTAGCAAGGTTGTTGCCAGGATCATAAAGTTCCTCGTTGTTTTTGGCTCTCACCGATATCTTCTTTGATGTAAAGTTTACTGCCCTTGAAAAAGCCCAGTTTTCCATTTGCCTTCAATTCTTTTAGTTCAGCAGCTTGTCTCTTGATTAAGTATGTAGCAACTCTAATTCCAGCTACTCTGAGGGTTGACCCTGCCTGATGGTTGGTTAGTAAACACATTTTATCTGACCATTGATCAAACCAGACAATCATAGAGGGAGGTTTGTGGTTCTTAATGTCAGGTGCTCCTATAAGGGTTGGCTCTCTGTATATCACATGCATTCCAATCTTTGTCGGTAAAAGCTTCATTCAAAACTGAAACCACCTTGTTGGCACTTTTGAAAGGTTTCCATAGGTGACTCATCGACCCCAAATAATTTGATGATGATGATGATGATGTAGTTTTGTAGCGCGCTAGTATCCGCATCACAAAGATGCGCTCAATGCGCGGTGATCCCAGCAGCCACCAAACTGCAGGTCAAATGAAAACTTCAAAAAAGTTTAAACAAGTGAGTCTTAAGATTTTTCTTGAAAGATGCAATACTATCAGACTCCTTGGTCGAGAGGGGAAGCGAGTTCCACAAAAGCGGGGCTACATTGGAGAAGGATCTGAAACCCGCAGTCTTCTTGTTAGCATTCCCTGACTGAACACTCGGTCGTTCAAGTCTGAAGTGTGCTGCTGAACGAAGGTTCCGCTGGGGTTGGTAACAGCGAATGAGTTCTTGCAGATAGGCAGGCGCAAGGTCGTGAAGACAGCCATAGGTTAAGGTTAACAATTTGTGCTCAATTCGCTTCTCCACAGGAAGCCAATGTAGGTCACGAAGTACAGGAGTAATATGATCAGTTGTTTTCTTTCCTGTAACTATCCTCGCAGCCGTATTTTGCACTCGCTGTAGCCTCGACAACTCGCTCCTTGAAATCCCCCACAGGCAGCTGTTGGCATAGTCTAATGTAGAACCGATCAGGGACACAGCAACTGCATTTGCAGTCTTCTTATTAAGACTGGGTCGGAGTCGTCCAAGAGTGCGGATATGGAAATAACATGCCTTGACTACAGAACTGACATGATCAGACATAGTTAGAAGATTGTCGACATAGAGTCCAAGGTTCCGTACGGAGCTGGAGAGGGGGATTCTAGCTTGACCCACTTGGATGGAGTCTAGAGAGACTTTGCTAAGGCTAAGCTTGGAACCACATAGCATCGCCTCTGTCTTCTCATCATTAAGCTTGAGTTTATTCCTCAGCATCCATGACTTGACCTCCAAGCAACAATCTTCTACAGCACAAACTGCCTCACGCACCGACTCACTGTCAGTACTAAATGAAAAATAGAGTTCAGTGTCATCTGCAAACATCTTACGGTTCACATTATGCTTCTCAATGAGAGGACCAAGCTGAGATGTGTAAATAGAAAACAGAACCGGGCCCAAAACAGAGCCCTGCGGGACACCGCACAGCAATGGAACTGTCACTGAAGAAGCTTGATTGACCATCACCCTTTGTGTGCGATCACTGAGGTAGGAATGGAACCACTGCAAGGCGGAACCACCAATGCCCACCTCCATCTGGAGACGAGTCAGAAGAGTGGTGTGATCAATGACATCGAAGGCCGCACTCAGGTCAAGGAGGATCACAAGAGTCACTTTCCCTGCATCCGCACTGCACAGAAGATTGTTCATAAGACGCAGAAGGGCTGTCTCACAGCTGTGCTTGGGTCTGTACGCCGACTGGAATTTATCCAATAAGCTGTAGCGGTCCAGGTGGAATGTCAACTGCTGAGCAATGACACGCTCCACAAGTTTCGAAACAAAAGGCAAATTCGACACAGGTCTATAGTTTTTACACAAGCTCGGGTCCAAGTTTAAGATAAGTTTTTGTGCTTCTTTAAGATAGGCTTGATCACAGCTGTTTTAAATTGTCTGGGTACAGAGGCGGAGAAAAGGCTAGCATTGACTATGCGAACTATTACAGGAAGCAGAATGTCAAGGTGCTGGAGAAGAACACTAGTGGGGATAGGATCATCCACAGACGTGGTTGGGCTATAACGCCGAACTAATTTCAATAGTTCATCTTCTGTCACTGGTTGAAAGTTAGAGAGGGGCGTGCCACAAAACAAGTCACTGGTTTGCTCCACAGTATCAACCGAGTCACTGAAGCTGTCCATTATGGTCTTTATCTTGTCTTCAATTTGACATTGTTTCATCCACAGACACCTTTGAAAGGATGGGATAATCAGAGGGTGGGGAGTGCAAGAAGGTGGGTGAGAGAAGGCATTGGTGGATGGGGAAGGGGATGGTCGGGGTGGACCCCTAGGATGAATGGGACCACATGCTAGCCTTACCTTTCTGTCTTCTTTCAGAAGACGTTCTGCACTTATGCATAGGAAACACTGCAGCTAAGTTCAGAGACAACACTGAAAATTTTGCTACACGTTTCTTTTTGATTATGACAGCTGTTTTATGCACAGTATTTTTCACACTCATGAACTTTAAACCCAAGAGAACTTAGCTAATGTCATGATGACATTTTTCATCAATAAGAGCATTAAAGCGTTTAAAAAACAAGTATCAAAGTAGAGTCAGTCGAAGTTAAAAAGTACATCTACCTTTCTTGTCAAAGTTCAGATCACTTTATTTAATTTACCATTGTGAACCTGTTCTCTTGTCAGGGTTATGTACAGCAGTGACACTACTGGAGATGGCGATTTGACACCCTATAGTTTTGTACTTACTGTTGCAACTCTTGGTCATGACTATTTAGCTTTTTTATTTAATTATTAAATATACATAACATCACCAATATCCAGCAACCAACAATTCAGGGATTACTCCATTGGGGGATTACATCCAGATATCTGTTTAACAGCCTTGTGTTCATGACCATGGACATTTTGTTCAACATTTTGACATTTTATCCTCAACATCACCATTGTCACAGTGGTTCCATGCTACAACATTGTGGGCCAGACTGTCGTGGCAGATAAGTGATGGTGACGGTCAGTATGCTTTGATCTAGGTCACTCACTACAGGACACGATTGTATAACTCTTAGCATCTTCACCTGCATTTAGTTTAGTTCTTGATTCTTTCATTTTTAGACATCAAGTGTGTTGATGATGATGATGATGATGATGATGTCGATTTGTAATGCGCAGGTATCCATTCTGAAGAATGCTCATTGCGCAGAAAAAAGAACAAATGAAGAACAAAAAAGTGAACAAATATATAAAACACCAGGAAAAGTAAAAAATGGACAGAAGTGTTTCTTGGTAGTTTAAAGACTGGCTTGAAAGAAACAGATGGGTTTTCAGTTTCTTGCGGAACGTGGTTGGTGAGGTGATGGTGGAGAGTGACGATGGCAGAGCATTCCACAGCTTAGGTGCCGCATTTTTGAAGGCCCTGGCTCCAGTGCGCTTCTTGTTGGTGTCTTCCACTGCAGGGAGACAGAAGCGTGACTGGGAGCCTGAGCGCAGGCTACGTGACGGCTGGTACGGAGGAAATATTTCCTGCAAATAGTCAGGAGCAGTTTTAGACATGCAGGACTGGGCAATGGAAAGTACTTTGTGGTCAATACGCTTGTTCATTGGGAGCCAATGAAGGCTCTGTAGGATCGGGGTGATGTGCTCAGTGGACGACTTTGCACGGGTGACAATCCTGGCAGCTGTGTTTTGAACTCTTTGGAGCCGATCCAACTGAGTAGCAGGTATACCCCACAATGCACTGTTACAATAGTCCAATCGTGATGTGATGGTAGCCACAGCAAGTGAGTTTGCAGCAGCTTGAGTCAGCATTGGCCGTAGTCTACCTAAAGTCCTCAAAAAGTAGTAGGACTTAGCCACAACAGAACTGACATGGTCGCACATGGAGAGCTCTGCATCAATAAACAGCCCTAGATCCCGTACACAGTCAGCAAAGGCTATGGAGGCATCACCGACCTGCACGGCACTAATGCCAATCTGCTCCCGTCTGGCCCTGGGGCCACACAGTAACGCTTCTGTCTTGTCGTCATTGAGTTTAAGACGATTCCTGGTCATCCATGCCTTCACCGCAACACAACAAGATTCAAGTCGTTGAAGCGCAACCCTAGCCACTGCCGGGTCGGGGGGGAAACTGCTCAGAATCTGTGTATCGTCCGCAAAGAACTGACGTCCCATCTGAAAGCGTTCAATGACCCGTCCAAGCTGTGAAACATATAGCGAAAATAATAATGGACCCAAAACGGAGCCCTGTGGTACGCCACACACCAGAGGAACTGCCTCAGAGCTTGCAGAGCCGACAATCACTCTCTGAGATCTCTCGGCAAGATAGGAGGCAATCCACTGCAGTGCAGCGCCCTGGATACCAGCCTCTGACGACAATCTCTGGAGCAGCATGCGGTGGTTGATGGTGTCAAACGCACTACTCAGGTCAAGTAATACTAACAGCACTAAGTTGCCAGAGTTGACACTACAAAGAATGTCATTTGTCACACGAAGAAGAGCAGTTTCTGTGCTGAAGCCAGGACGATACGCTGACTGAAATTTATCTAGGCAGCCATAATTAATAAAATGGGTCATAAGCTGCTCTGCAACCACCCTCTCCAGTAGCTTGGAAATATATGATAAATTTGACACTGGACGATAGTTTTTACAGTCGGAGGGATCCAGGTTCGTTTTTTTCAACAAGGGCTTCACAACAGCCTGTTTAAAAAACTGTGGAACACATCCTGCTCTCAAACTGGCATTAATAATGTCCAAGATGACAAGAAATAGAATGTCCAGAAGTTGAAGAATAAATTTAGTTGGTACAGGATCCACGGCACATGAAGTTTTAGTTGATCTCGCTACAAGTTTCCTCAAGTAACTCTCATCAATACACGTAAAAGAAGTCAGCGGAACACCAGCAAATGGCACAGAATAATCTGCCTCACACTCTGGCAACTCACAAGCTGCACTCTCAAGTCCAGCACTAATTTCCTGTATCTTATTAACAAAGAAGGAAGACAGCTGATCAGCAGCTGACTTGACATCCACCTCAGGAAGAACCGGACTAGTTCCGTTCTTACCCAACAAGCTGTTCACAATGTCAAAAATCTTTCTGGGATTTCCACTCGCAGCCTCTAGCTGCTCTTGCACGAATAGCGACTTAGCCTTTTTTACAGCACAAACATATTTATTTCTGGCTAACTTATACAGCTGTCTGTCAATCTCAAGTTTGGTCCTCCTCCACTTTTTCTCTGCCAGCCGTCTCTGTTTCTTGGCTTCACTCACCCCCTCACAAAACCACGCACAATCTGGTCTATCTACAACAATTTTGCTGACTGCAGGCGCATGCTTATCAAGCAGCTCTAGTAAAGTCTGATTATATAACTCTGCTAACCCATCAACATCTGTGGGAGGATCTAATAACAACTTTGACTGAAGCAGGTCTTCTCTGAAAGCGTTCAGGTCAACCTTCTTCAAATTTCTACACAAAACAGATGTCTTTCTACGCCTTGGTCGAGAAAGATCAGTCACCAAGGACTGCACAAAATGGTCTGAAATCAAAAAATCCTCGACAACAGCTGACTTGACCAGTGACTCTGATGGCGCACGAGTGATAACCCAGTCAAGAATGTGTCCAAGTCTATGAGTTGGTTTATCAATCAGCTGACAAAGACCACGGCTATCTAAAGCCTCAATCAACCGCTTCACATCACTATCTTGAGGTCTATCAAAGTGAAAATTTACATCCCCCAAAATAAGAATTTTCTCCTTTGGGAGTAAACTGTCCAGCAGCATAGTAAATTCCTCATGAAACAGAGAATCGGAAAGCTGATTCTTTTTCGATGGAGGAGGTCTATACAAACAAATGATCTCTAATGTCTGCTTGGCTAATGTCAGTCTTGCTGTTATGTACTCAAAGGACCTGTACTGTGTTTGTCTCTTCAACACTGTAAATTTCAAATGTACTTTAAATAAAACTCCAACTCCACCCCCACTCCTACCACTCCTGGGATTTTGTGCAAATGTATAGCCCTGTGGCGTAAGGTCTTTGATTACTGATTCATCACCTATCTCCTTTAACCATGTCTCTGACAAGAAAAATACATCAAAGTCATTATCCAACACTAAATCATGAATGTCCAAAGCCTTGTTGCAGACTGACTGCACATTTAAGTGACCAACACAGAGACTTGTCACGTTTTTCGTTTCTATTGAAAGTCCCCCGCTCTTTGACAAAGGAAAATTTTCATTAAAATTGAGGTCACCGTTCTGTTTCCCACCATTTGCACCTCGATTGGTGCTGAGGTGTAGTAGTGGTGGAGATTTACATTTGTCATTGAGACCGTATTTCCTCAGCCGGCACTGAACTCCTCCTCTCCTACCTCTCTTTCGCTTTTTTTTCTGATGGACGGTCGAGTCTTGAGGTCGGATAATAGTTGGGAAGGTGGAAATATCATAAGGGAGGGTTGCCGAAGTAAGAGCGAGTGCAAGAAGGTATTCACGGCTATACAACATAGCGAAGATCCGCCATGTGAGAATTTAAAGTGAGATTTAGGAGGAATTAGATCTAAGGTAATGGCGGAGAGCGGAACCGTTACAACAAAATCCACAAAAACAGAAAGCAAGGCAAGCACAAGCAGTGAAAACAGCAACAAAGTAAAATTTAAGAGAAACAAATACAACTTGTAACTAAAAGAAATCTAGGGATATTTTAGAGCAAAGACGTAGCACAAGAAAGCAACAAAATAACTGGAGATCAAAGCAACTCAGCCTGTCAGGCGCAGCCTCGTTTCCAGTGTTAACAGTTGGTTGGCCCTTTTTGTTATTGAAAATTGAGAGGAGTGTTCGCACATACATTTTCATGTGTGCCCCACAAGCAAAACACTATAGCACTCCTCACTAAAATGTTACAGGTATGAAGAACTGATCAAAGTCATTTGATTTTACATCACATGATATACTTGCTGCACCAATTAACATGTTAATCCATTTTATAATCACATGCACAGCAGGTATTAGATGAAAGTTTACATACCTATCTCTAAGCACACACAGCCTTAGCACATTCTATGGCATTAAGCCAGCAAGGCACACAAGCTAGTTAATGCCAACTGTACAGTAAAAGGGAGGAGTTTTGTTGGAAAAGAGTGTAAGTGAAAGGACCAGTAAGAGAGAAAAAGAATAACAGAAGAGAAAGGGGGTGGGCCAAGTCACCCAACCAGAGTGGCTGGATGTTCACCCTCAGCATGAGACGCTGGGCCAACAGGGGCATACCAGAAGCAACATAAAAACCATTTACTTACCTTGAGAGCAGGAGAAATAAGTACAAGAAGGTCTCTGCTTGCAAAACTTTTTCACAGCATCTTCCTGGCTTCTGGCTACTATCCATACATTTCCTTTCTCCGTCTGGTAACATGAAAGTGACATGAAAACACAAAATGGATACTGGTAAGTGTTATTATTTCTGTTATCGTGCATTTCTCAGCATGTACAGGAGAACTTGTTCTCATTTTGAACTTTAATGTATTGTTTGACTCTCTTTCCAAATTATTATATAAAGCATCTAAATACATTTTTATGGTCTGCTTCTGTTTATGAAAGGCAGAAATTTTCCTTTGTTGAGAGCTCTCATAAGCAATCAACAAATATATCACTCTTACAAGATTACAAACTGGTATAGATGATCCTACAACTCACATTTAAGCACCAACACATCACTGGCTGATAGCGCATAATGACAAGGCCTGCCATTCATAAACTTTCTGTCTAACATACTATCAAACCAGCAAAACCACGGCAAGAGACTCTTCATCTAAAAGGTCTTGATTTTACAACACTTTCAAGTGATACAATAACAATACCAATAATAATATAGACTAAAAGAAAAGGAAAAAGAATGTGTTGTTGTGACCTCCTAAAAGGCCACCATTAAAAGAGAGGTTGTGAATACAACTAAAACCTTAAATCTGATCATAGTGATTGGTTGTTTTTGTTTTACACCATGCCAGCAACTAAGGCTATATCACAGCAAGAGAGAGAGTTGCTCTTCATTTTTATTTTAAAAGACAGATTGGCTGAGTTGCTTTGTTTTCCATTTATTTCTCTGCTTTTTTGTGCAGCTCCTCTGTTTTTCATACTTGCAAGTTTCGTTTGGTTGTATGCTGCATTCTTTTTTCTCTCAAGATTTCTTTTGCTTTGATTGTGATTGCCTTATTTTCTCTTTGTTACAGATTTTACTTTGATGGTCAGGTCAGATCAGGTCAGTCCCATGCCCGGTCCAGGCGTAGGGGGACCGTCCGGCAGCAGCAACAGACAGAATTTTCCACCCGGTCCTGTCTTGAGCAGATGAGAGCAGGTCTGGCATCTCGCGTTCGGTCCATTCTTTGATGTTGGTGACCCAGCTTTTCCTCGGACGACCACAACGACGGCTCCCTTCGAGGGTTCCTTGTAGGATCGTCTTGGACAGGGTGTTGTGGCGGGTGACGTGACCGAACCAGGCGAGCTTGCGCCGCTTCACTGTTGCCAGAAGGGGTTCATGTGGGCCCACGAGGGAGGTTACGGTGCTCCGTACGTATTCGTTGGTCTTGTGTTCGCGGTACGAGATGCGGAGCAGCTTTCTCAGGCACTTGTTCTCAAAGGCCTGGAGTTTCTTTTCCGTTGTGGCAAGCAGCGTCCAAGTTTCGCAGCCGTAGAGTAGGATTGACACTACGAGGGACTTGTACAGCCTGTGCTTGGTACTGAAGCTGATTGAGTTGCTTCGCCAGATCCTGTCCATCCAACTTTGATGGATGCATTCTTTAAAGGTATCCATCAGACTGTCCCACGCAAGGTTATATAAAATATATAAACATCAGACTGTCAAGCCATGTAGGAAGCCCTAAGCCCTACAGATCTGTGCAATATCATGATCTGCCCAGTCAGGAATATCACTTGAAATTTATTTTATTGTTAATTATCATTACAGCATTTTTGTGGATTTTGTTTTCTCTTTATCTGCAATGTGCTTTAACCATCATCATTCTTCTTTTTACTGGGATCAGTAAAAGCTAAAGCTATTATCTTATGCATCAATCATTTTTGCATGAAAAGTATTGATTTGTACTGTAATTCATCAAGTAGTGCATGCTCATGGACAAGTGGTCATAAAAGGCATTAATGCCTATTTCAGCAAATTTCTTAAGAATCATTATATTTCATCTTTACTGCAAAATATTGAACTAAAGAGAGTATGATGTAAAGTAAAAATGTCATCACCTGAAAATTGTAAGCTGGTATTCTATGTCCCCACCAAAGCTGTCTTGATAAACACCAGTTTCTGTTAAAAAAGCACACAAAAAAAGCTGATAACTGCAAGCCCATAATATACTGTGATGGTTTGTTTGTTTGTGTTTAATGCCGTGTCAGCAGCTAGGTCTATATCACGGCAATCAAAAGGTAATCTTAACTTTTAAGTTTAAAAGTTAAGGGACAACCTCCTAAAAAGTTTAAAAGTTTAGGGACAAAACCCCCCTCCCAAGTGATATAACCATAACATTCTTAAACAAAGCCCACACAAAAAGTGAACAATAATGAAAAAAAAGAGGGTAATGTGTAAAAGGAGTGTTGTGGCCCTAAATGGCCACCAACAATTTTCTGTTTGTTTGTGTTTAACGTCATGGTGGTTGTCACAGTTGGCACATTTGGCGTTTTGAGAACAATCAGCTGCAATGTGGCCTGTACCACCACAGTGAAAGCCGCGGGCTTGGGACTTGCAAAGCTAGTACTATGACCATAATGCTGACAGTTAAAGCAACGGTGAGGGAATGAATAGAGAGACCTTGACCCGCAAATATCCAACCTCAATGAAGTCAGGTATTTTCGGCAGAGAGAAAGTTAAGAAAGTGTATCAGTAGGAATAGATTTCTCATCCTTCTTCAGGATGATTCTCTGCAACGCTGTGACCTCCTAGGGTCCCAGTTCTGATTTGATGTCAAGTTATGACATCCTGGCAAGGTCAGGGCAACTAATGAAGAGTTGAGAGATCGATGTGCAGTTTTGTTGTTGTTGTTGTTTTTTTTTTAATCTTTATGGGTCAGTCGACGAACTGTTTTCCGTCCCATCAGCGCAGGGCTTCAGAAGCCTCTGATTTGTGCGCCGTATGAGAAATTGTCCGAAGTGCATATGTTTAATACCAGTGAAGTTTGTAGAAATACAGTGGAACCTCGGTTAACGAACTTAATCCGTTCTGGAAAGCTGTTCGTTATCTGAAACAATTTTTCCATAAGAAATAAAGGAAATAGATTTAATTGGTTCCCAGCCCCTGTTGACTCGCTAATATTTGAAAGTTACAGGCTCTATAGGTATTTGTTTTAATGAGAACAGTTATAATGCGATATAAATGGAGTTAAATAAACATAAAAACATTAACCAAAGCATTTAAACATCAGAAAACTTGCCGTTTTGACGGCGTGGGTAGAAGCAGGTGTGGGGAGGAAGGGGTGGAATTACTGCTTGTATTTCCCCTCCATGAGCACACGTGACATTGTAAAATCGGGGGTGACTTCCCTTTTCTGTAGCTTTGAGGTTAAAGGAAAAAAACTTGTCCAGTGTCTGTTCCTTCTGCCTTTTTTGTAAAAACTCTTCGATAATACGACATCACATATCAGACGCATGCCACCTTCATACTTTGAAATCATTTCCTTTTACAATTCATTTGTTGGCCGCTTCCTTGTCATTACATCACTACTATTATTAGTCTTAATCTTCTTTGAGCCATGATTGAGGATTATCTTATTAAAATAAAGCACAACAATCACTAAATAAGATAATGCGCATAGTTAAGGAACGACTGATCGTAATTTTGTCTCGAGCGCGAATGATGACATGCTAGTCGGTCACGTGTGGTTCACGTGGCTGTTCGTTATCCGAAATTTTGTTCGCTATCCGAGACAAACTTTTAACAAAATTTTTGTTCGTTAACCGAAATATTCGCTATCCGAGGCGTTCGCTAACCGAGGTTCCACTGTATTCTTAAACCCTTTTGTTATTGCGAAAGCGGAGAAGGTAAAATGTGACTTCATGGGCTGGCTTTTGCGCCCTCTACCACAAGAAAACAGGCCCAGGCCACCTCAACATTCTTTCTCAAACTTTCTCTCACCTCATACACACTATACGAAGATTCCTCCTCTCATATGCATTTTTCCAGGTTAGTTTTTATTTTACAGTCGGACCTCGATAAGTCGAATTTAAAGGGACCCGAAAAAAAATTGAGTTATGGAGTTTTCGAGCTAGGGAAAATGGCGTAATAGGCGCAGGTTAATCAAGGACAATGTTTTTCCGGCTTAATTACTGTATTATAATATTATATTATCGTTTTATACGGAAGCATGTAGTACAGTACTGTACTGTCGAACAGTACAATCAAACGGCTTACCTTTAGAGAAAAAAGTCTGTTAACTTCGTTTGGCGTCGATGTGCCGACGCATCTCGCTCCAAAATCTCAATCTCGTCAGTGGACCGGAACACATTTTCCTCGAGATTCGGCGTACATTCCAAGTCTACATACATGAAGTCTGCGCAGTGTCTCAATAGCATGCCTCGCTTCTTTTCGACTGGGGGTAGGATGTGTATCACCATCATTGTCATCTTCTTCCTTATCTCCACTCTCATCTTCCTTTTGTTCCTCGTTTCCCACCTCAGCAATGTCAGCGTCCGCTAGTTCTCCACAAACATTCACCGCACTGTCAAATTTGAGAAAGTCTTGAAAGGACACTTCCTTAATGGCACCAGTAGATGTGAGAACCGTAGAGTGGCGTAGACCATTCTTCGGGGCTTGCAAGTGTGTCGTCTGTTTCCCTTTGCATTCCCTCCAAGTCCCCTGAATCATCAACGGTTTGCTGTCCAAAACCGGCTTTTCTGAAGCAGTTTTTGATTGTTTCCTTCAGGTAAAAGCGTCTTTCTTGAGAAAGTTTGGAACAGTTTGAGACATAGTTGCGTCTGGTTGGTGATGACTCAAAATTCAACTAACGGAGGCTGGAAGCCAAAAAACCTTCGAGTTAAGGAGATCTAAAATACATTGGTCTTATGGAATTTGGCCGGGAACTAACAATTAATTCGATATAGGGGAGGGTTTCGACTTAGGGAAGGTCGACTTATCGAGGCCCGACTGTATTTTATTTGTGTGTGTGTGTGTGTGTGTCATGATATAATGAATTTGGTTCGCTCCTTATGCTCCCCACCCACCACGGAGTCCAGCATGGGAATATGACCGAGCGGTACCACTTAGGGCATTTCAGCAGGGTCGCACCATGGATACACAAGGAATATACTCTGGTCTTCCAAGTATGAAGACCAGATTTACCCCAGCCGCAGCTTTCTAGAAAAGCTAGGGAAATAAACAACCAGCCGTTTGATTGGTGTGGGCCACACCAACCTCCCGTCTAGGTGAAGTCTGGACCAAAGAGGTATGTTGGTAATGATGAGCCGCAACCCATCAAAGACCTCAACTTCCAGGATCTCATCCTTCTCCGACATGGGGGTCGCCCTACACAGCAAAAGCAGGGGGCCTAAAAAAGGCCATAGAGAAAAATTGTGTCAAAAAAGGGTCATGATGAGAAAAAGATGGCAGGAGAGAGACCAGTTAAGACAGAAGATAAAAGTGAAATGTAACAGGGATATGTTTGCTTAGAAAAGGAATATAGATGAAATGGTAAGGTAAAAGAGAAAAAAGAAAAGCAAGAGAGAAAGGGGTAGAACAGCTTAGTCACAGCCAGAGAGAGGCTGGGTGTTCATCCGTGGCATGAGAGGCCGGGCCCACGGGGGCTGGTATACAATACAATTTTATTAATCCGCAAGGGCAATTACAGGTATGATGCAACGCCAGCACACTAGAGGGAAGATTATGTAGGAGATTAAAGGGAATAGATTCTGGCTACATTCACACACACACACATGTGCACACACACCCACTCATATAGTAACACAGCAACAGGAGGTTCAGTGGGCACCCCGCACAAGGTCACCTCAGGCTGACACATCATCACAGCTAGCGGAATTAAAGAAGTAAATGGCACGCGGAATGAACGAGTTACGGTAACGGTTCGTTCGACTTACCGGTACAGCGTATCTGCGACCAGACCGCAGGAGTGAGAACTCACTCGCCAACACATGACCAGGAATAGTTAGGATATGAGATGCCGTCCTAAGGATTTGCTGCTTATTTAAGAGGGCTAAATCCCTCTGCTTGGTTCCGGTGATTTTGGAACAGATCTTAACAAGGGAGACAAGGCTGTTCCTGTTCCCTACGGAGAGGTTGTGAAACCAAGATGTGAAAGAAAAGGTGATGAGACTCAATGAAGGACTGATAGAACCGAGTGAGAATAACTGGGCTGACAGAGAAAGACAGAAGCTTCCGTAGCAGGTATAAGCGTTGCTGGCTCTGCCTGAGGATCATGTCAGTGTTCACATCCCATTTAAGTTTATCATCAAAGATAGTACCTAAATATTTATAAGTGTTGACTATCTCAATGGCATCACCATGGATAGTGCTATTAACCACAAAAGGTCAACAATATAGGAAGAGATATTAAAGAAAATGTTACAAACTACCAGTTACAAGAGTATCCAATAGAACTTACCTTGCATTTCTGAGCCACTCAAACCAAACAGCTTTGTGATGCGGTGCTGAAAATGTCAGTTCTCCATTTTCTGCCACCTTCAGGACATTCACAAAACCCAATAATAAAAAATTTGTGTTTATCACTAGTCTTGCAAAAAAAAAAAAAAAAAAAAAAGTCCTTGTTCCTCACCCCAGTGAAAACTAAATCAGTGATGGTCACTAAAGTATTACTTTCTGAGCACGACTTTGTAAGCCAGCAACATCTTCAAATTTGGCTGGATCATTGAAAAAAGTTAATAAATTTTAGTAAAGTGCTTCTCTTGAACCCCCCAACCACCCAAAACCAAAAACCAAACAACAAAAATACACAAGTACAGGTAGTCCTCGACTTACGACGGGGATCCGTTCTTAACGCGGCGTCGTAAACCGAATTTCGACGCAAGTCGGATCCTACGTTCATACAGTACTGTACCATAATAACAGTACAGTACTGCAAACACTTAACTTATCCAAACACCTATCCTAACACAGTACCCTACATAATTATCAATAAACATAAGTACAGTAAAACATTGTGCAGTACAGTACGCTTTGTTATCACTGTCGCTGTCATAGGAGCAGATCTTGTCACGTGTTCAAGGATGCGATCTTTATCCTTGATAATCGTAGCGACAGTCGAACGACTAAGTCCTAATGACCTGCAAATTTCTGTTGCTGTTTTCCCCTTCTCAGATTGCCTTATGACTTCCACTTTCACAGTACTGTACTGGACTCTATGACTTCCGCCGCACATGGAATGAGGCGCACGTACAGTTCGACTTACGCCGCTAAACCTCGCAACTCGGAATGAGCTTCATTTACAGCGTCGTAACCACAAAACGATGTAACTCGAGACCGTCGTAACCCGAGGACTACCTGTATAGAGATTTTACATGAGCAAAGATTTGTTTATTGGTGTTTTAGACTGTCATGTGGTAACTTAAATAGGGAAGTAACAATTGCCCCAATTAGTGTCTAGGTTGGCTTGTTAACAAGCCTGAGGACCCTTACGCAAGAAAAAGGGAATGTATGTGCCAGTGTAGAGGTGTTGTATTTGGTAGAAGCACAGAGGTGGTGTAAGTGGGAGACAGCCTTAAGTGGTTAGAGTAAGCCAAGCGAGACCGGCCTGCTGGCAGAGGTGTCGATGAAGTCAATGAAGAGAGTGACAGCTCGGGGGCTCACACACCTGTCCGCCAGGTTGATGTGGAGTGGTATAACAGAAGGAATGACGAGAAACTTTGACTCACTGATACCTGACCCCAATAAAGTAATAAAGTTGGGTATTTTTGGGTAAACAGAAAGTAAGAAAAACAATTTTTTGTGGCCACAGACTTTTCCTTCTCTCTTGAGGTGGACTCTCTGGATAGCTGTAACCCACTGTGATGTTAGTTGTAGTTTAATGTCGAGCTCTACATTCCAGTGAGATCTGGACTACAAATTA
This sequence comes from Pomacea canaliculata, assembly GCF_003073045.1. Taxonomy (NCBI): domain Eukaryota; kingdom Metazoa; phylum Mollusca; class Gastropoda; order Architaenioglossa; family Ampullariidae; genus Pomacea; species Pomacea canaliculata. The sequence continues at coordinate 10,624,980 of NC_037601.1, forward strand.
CTCCTTTCCCCACCAACCCTTAGAAAAGCTGAAGGATAACTTAAATGGGTTGGTCAACAAACTGTTTTCCACCGTATCTGTTTTGTCCCAGTTTAATGCTTGGCCGGGCTTTGTTGCACTTACTGTGTTTCAATGCCACAAGCTCACATTATAACTGCCACAGCTGCGATTTTAAGGCAGTCAATTTGTCAAGTGACTGAATAGAGTTTGAGATAGCTGTGCATTCCCACAGATGGTGGTCTGAAGTCCTTTTGAACTGACACATGGTCTGCCTCAACTTGTCTGAGTCTTTAACTGAATTGAACTTAAGTCAACTTCTGTCACGGAGCAGCTGCACAAGCCCTTTACAAAATCTGCACCACAGAACTTCTGCTGCATAGTCCGATGACATTTTTCCTGTATTCCACCACCCTCCATCACAGGTCTTCAAGACAGCAGTTGTTCAGCAGCTTAAAAATCTGCTAGCAGGTCTTCGCCATCCCTCAGCCCTGTACAGCATGATGGTGGCACCCAGACACATCGCCACTTATGCAGCCCCACCTCACAGTGACTAATGCCCCACTTTCAACACTGCATAGCAGTCATATGCTGCATCTGTCTGCACAGAGTTCATTTTGAATTTCTACAGCTGATTTGTAACTTCACTGTCTTTTGGTTGCTGCACTCCACTGCAACCAGGTCTACACTATCTATTATACATTCATTAGTTGAACTGAGGTCGGTGTCAATCTTTGTATTATGCTATCTATAGTATAATCCCATGTAACAATATCATTTACTGTACAATAAGGAACTGCGTCTTTAAAATAATGATCTAGACAAGGACTGTCTGTTCTTAAAAGCCTTTCTGGTTCTTTCAATGCACTGTGCCCCATGGCATTAGTGATCCATCAGACACTCACACTCACCCGTATTGCTTGATCAGCTAGGTCCTTACAGTTCAAGAACCATTGTTCCTTCAGCAGAGGCTCTATCACATCACCAGAACGGCTGTCATATTAATACAAAACTTATTAAATGAAGGCAAGAGTCACAAGACAAAAGCAAACCAAATTGTCACGTTTACTTCTTTTAAGATTTCTGTGAATATTTTGTATGATTTATGTTCTGATAAATCACAAGTTCTTAAAACAAAATTAACATGTTTATCATGACAGATTACATACCTGCATAATGGTAACATCATGTCATGAGGCATCTCTCCTCGATAAAGTCCCAAGTCTTTTAACGCCAAACATACTTTATTCCGGGCCAAGAAACGAGGCATTCCAATGAAGGATTCTCCAGCCTCTCCATGTATGTTGCCTTTGTCATCAATTACACTTAGCACTGCAAGGTTATGTCTTCTCGCAACTTCGAAGTCGACATAACTGTGACCTGGTGTTATTTTTACTACACCTGTTTTGTGACCCCCCCAAACAAAAAAATTACAAGCTTAAAATTGGTATTTGGAGATGATTGAGCATGAATGCAATAACAGTGGTGGTCTGGCACTGATTTCACCAAAACTTTAGATTTTCATCTCAAAGCAAATTAACAGCAAAAAAAAAATTGATGCTACTAATTGTGATATGCTCAATTACAATAATACATATATATATATAGAACTAAAATACAGACATGTGTTTGGATCCCAAATTGTAACATAGAAATAAATACTGATAGTCATTGCTCATGTTTGTCGCCATGCCAGCAAATAAAATTATATCAGTGAGAGTCAACGTGAAATGTTGACATAACAAGACCTCAGATGGCAAAAGAACATAACCACCAAATAATTTAATAAATTTGGCAAATGAACAATATAATGTATATTGTGTAACAATGTATCTTTACTCCTGTGTGTGTAAATGTCTGTATGAGTATGTATGCCTGCCCTTGTGAGCAAAAGAAAAATTTCTGTCTTGGGTCTCCTCGACAGACAATAAAGTCTGATTTGATTTGGTTTGATTTTTTATTTGATTTAAAAGGGTAGGTAATGGGATAAAATAAAATGTTTTAACCTACATAAAGGCCATTATTAAAACAAATGATGTGAATTGAACTAAAAACCTTAAATCTGAACATAGAGTTTTACCATCTTTAGAACTTCTGTATGATTTACTTCTGCAGAAGTGAACATCTTCATAGCTTAAGTGTGTTTTACACACTATAATATGAACTGGGTGGTGTCACAAAATATATCATGCTGTGTAAATAAATGAATATATAAGGAAAGAAACTATTGGCTCCTTCAAGGATATTTTTAAACTATGAATTACTTCCCTCAAGTTTAACCAATTAGGTACTTTGTTATTTTTGAAAGTGGGCAATGAGTCAGTTGGTCAATATCCAGGAGAGAGTTGGTTTATTCCTTGTTGCTCCTTTAAGGAACATAGCAACACCTCGCCAGAGGACCAGGTTTTGGGCAGCCTCCTTCAGTTAGGCCCAGGTGGTTTCAATATCATTTGCCTCGCTCTCTACTGTTCTTTTCCAAGTCTGCTTTGGATCCAGGAAAGAAAACTTCCCATTAAAGCATTGTGTATGCGACTGAGGTAACCCTCGCTCCCCTTGGTATATGCAGTGGCGAGTGCCCATGAATGAAATTTCAACCAGTATTTTTAAAATTTATATTTATTAACTTGCAATAAAAACAACTATCTATGATACTCTGTTTTAAAGAGCATTTTAAATACATTTAAGTGGTGTAAATTTTAAGAAATATACGTTCTGTTTTCTTGTTGTAAAATCAACTGAAAGACTGTACATGTAACTGTATAGGACAGAGAATTCACAAATCGGAAAGCAGGTCAAAAGTGCAAGATTGAGAACAAAAAAAAATTATGAAATAAATATATATACATGAACACAAAAGTACAAAACAGGCGTATATTTTATTAAAATATACATTTGAATTTTAGTATTACTGTTTTCTTCTCCTTTTCGTTTGTTTGAGTACAAATCCAAGTTGAATTGAGTAACCGATAACTGACTTTGACATGGTGCTTAAACAACTAAACCTTTGCCTACTTTCAAACATAGCGAAATGCCTGATTAGTTGACTTTTTTTCAGGATTTAAAGGGAAGTAATCCATGGTGGAGCAATTCCTAAAGAAAACAGTGTTTTTTCCCTTTCTATTCATTCATTTATGCACAGAATTACAAGCTCAGACTATACTGTGGTTACAACAATGCACAACACACCTCCGGGCGGCGCTTATTCTAGGGCAGCCATGCTTTTGGCTGGCTGTGAGTGTAACATACTGAATGAGGTAAATGCTATATCACTTGACACTGACTGAGCAGCTTAGCCGGGACATTGTCAATGCAAGGTGATTTTTCCTTCCCTCAGATTGCATGCCACTCTTTTGGCCTAAGATAAAGGTCTTAGGTAAATTTTGAAGAAAACCATTCTATATAAATATGATATTTTAGGAAAAAAAAAAAACCATAGAAAAACGTTTACCTGTACCAAATTCTCTGTCAACAAAACTGTCAGCAATAATTGGCATGGAGCGAGAACACAAAGGGTGCCACACTTTACGTCCAATCAAATGAGTATAGCGGGTGTCATTTGGATGGACAGCTATAGCTGTATCTCCAAGTATTGTCTCCAAACGAGTGGTTGAAACAACAACTTCTTCATGTGAATCCTCAATGGGATAAGCAAACAGTGATAAAATACCAAAGTCCACCCCATCTGTATAACCTGGAACTGGTATTTTTGTTGGTTTGTCAATTTTAACATTGTCAACCTGCACAAAAACATCACAATTTGTCGTGATTAAAAAGTCATGATGAAATTCTGTTGTTAAAGGAAGCTGCTGGTAGTTAATTATATTAGTAACATCTTGATACATAAAAAATAAGCTATAGAACAATATCAATAATGCTGGAGGTGCTATTTGTGACTGCTAAAATTTGTCATTTAATCTTTGTTTAAAACAAATGCTGGTCAGCAAATCACAAATGCAAAATGTGAGGCCTTTTCTATTGGCACACATGGATTTCCATCAAAATTTAGAATGACAGGCATATGTAACAAACTTAAAATCGCAAGTGAAATTTCCTTTTTTTTTTAATTCATTCATCCTATAACTGGTACAAGTCATGGAGAAAAGAGTGCACATGGATAGATGTGGCAGCTGACAAGACCAACCACTTAGGCATGTCTTGAGCAATGGTAAGCAAATCCTGCATAGGATGACCAGTTCACTCCTTCATGTTTGCGACCCATCTTTTGTAAGCCTCTGGCCACCACGACATCAATCTCCTTCCAAGGTGTCTTAACAGAATGTCCTGCTGGGTCAAATGACTGAACTAGACCAGCTTACACCCCATCACTCTTGTGACTAGGGGGTTCCTGGTGTCCTACAAGTGTGGCAACAGTGCTTTATACAAAGTCGTTGGTTTAATGTTTCCGGTACAAGATCCAGAGAAGCCTTCTCAAGCACTTGTTTTTGAATACCTGGATTCTCCTCTCTGTGTTGGCAAAGTTCACGTTTCATATCCATAGAGCAGGACAGGTACTTTATAGCCTGATATTATGGCTGCGCCAGATCCTATCCAACCTAGTCATTGTTGATGTTGCTGATCCTGATGCACATACCTGTTATGGAGCTGTTTACCTATTTGAGCCATACTTCAAGTAGATATCTGCTTTGTCCTTTTGCAAGCAGTTTTTCATTAGTGGTTTGAGGTGGTTCTTGATTAGTTCAGCATGACTTTACATGGATGGCTGATTAGGATTATGATTTTGTAGCTTGGCACTGTTTGATGCTTCTTTGGAAGGAGTGTGACTAGTAACTGCATCCATTCTTTAGGCCACATAATAATTATAAAAATATTTATAGATTATTTCCTCACAAAAAAGCAAGCTCAATGCGCTTTACAAGATGTAATGGGCTGAAGGTAGTGCTGCTGTATAACAGAGAAAGGCATCACAATCAGGCAATAAGACGAACACTTGTGCAAAATGGATTTATGGAACATTGTCAATGCCAGGTGATTTTCCTCCTTTCAGATTGTGCACTGTTCTTTTAACTTCTTCCTGCAGGGTTGGAAGGTCTGCAGGTTTGCTGGTTCAAGACTGGTTGTTTCAAAGGATATGAGCATCTGTAGTTGTACAATAATTGCAATATTCAATCTATCAGCTTAGTACACACACAAACACACAAGCGGTTGTCTCACCAACAATGTATCTCCCACAGAGGAGATTTCTCTCAATGTTACTCTTAGTTATGAATCACATCACTTCTTTATGTCACTACCCTTGCATTTTTTTTTTTATCAACATTTCAGTTGGACAGATAGTGGCAAGATAGCAAGCCTGGGCTGTAAATATAAAATATATACATAGTGAGCACCCACTGACTATACAAACTGAAGTAAACTTATGATCCCATAATAATATTATGTTTGTTCTTGTATCACGCTATGTCACACATACACATAAAGTACATATATGTATGGTAATACTGCATACAAAAACTTGGGGAAAACTTGCATAACCTTCACACATGTACACAAATACATATGTAGCTTCATTTCATCATTGGTCATATTTTTTGAATGATTAGCAAATCAATGTCCGTCACTACTTGTTCATCATTTCATTATCTTTTCGCTGTCTGCACATATACATGGATAAAAAGAGTAAAACTTAATCATTTGGTTTGTTTATCCTAAAGGGATGTGATTTCCAGTCATTTTTTTCTTTATTGCAATAAAAACTTGCATATGCTTAGAAAATTATGGTGATTTGCTATCAAGGAATACATCAAACATGAGATTAATTTCCTTGCATATCACTCAGAACTAGTAGAAAAATGTACTATCGTTAGACAAAAGGAAAACCAAAAGGACCAAAAAGTTTGTTTTTCCTTGAGATCTTGACTGCCTCTCTCTGACCAGGAATAGCAGAATTTTCTGCCAATGGGATGTCAAAGACCATGCTGGGATAGGCATGAAATAGCAACTACTATGCGATGCAATATCTAAGGGCTAAGAATAAAAAAAGAATCTCTGCCTTTATCAATGCCCTCTTACAAATATTATGAAGCACTCTGGCAGTGTACTAAGTTATTTCTTTATTTTTGTAAAGGGTAGTATGTCATACAACTCCCAGAGCTGTCCCTTCCAACACCTGCTGGGTACATAATAGCCCACCTTGAACTGTCCTGTTAGTGCCTGCTCAACCTATTATTACATCTGAAATCAGCTGATCCATTTGGGAAGGTCATGACCAGACAATGGGGATGGGGGTTGTATACACACACACAATCACCTACACACAGTCATTACATGCATACACACATGCGCATGTTGATGTATGCGCACCCACCTTTACACATGACCATCACATGCGTATGTACACACATTCACACACTTATGCTCTCACACTTCACACATAGGCACACACTTAGCAAGGCCAGAAAGTCTGGCCTTGGACTTCGGAGGTGGGGGTGGGGGGTCAGTGTCGTCATTGGTCAGGTAAAAGGTTGGGCCATGTAACCATAATTTTCTTAATTATATCTGTAAATATACAAAAATCATTATCTTCTTTATCAATTACAAGCTATCTACAGATGCTTAAAACATTCACATGATGAAACAGATTTATACCTCAATGTCAGATATAGAAGACTGCAGAGAGCAGCACCAGTTCACAAGTTGAGTATCACGATAAATTTTGTTCTTCTCGTGAAGATTTATAAAGGCATCTGTAACTGCTTGTGACAGCCTCTGTTCAAAATGAAAAAGAAACTGGCTTTGAATATTAGACGTGACAAAGTCTAACTAAATAGTCTGAGAATGTAGACTCGATCAAGTAAGACAGGTACACTGAAAAAGGGATGTTGCATGTTTAACATAAAAGTATAATGATTTTGAAAGAAAACCGTGATCAACACAAAATTCTAAAGAGCATTTCTAAAGCTATAAAATGTTTCCTTTTATATAGAGATTTTTTTTTGTCACTTTATTGCACTACAGCTAAGTGAAAGTGAGTAAACTTCCAATCTGCCATCACAATGTTTGCAAAAATAGGCCATCGATCGCGACATTCTGTTTCTGCAAAGATTTCTTTCCGCTTCATACAGCATCAAGCACATAGCAGCCATCTTTAGCAAGCCTCACACGAGTTAGAGGCGGGGAGGGCCGTCTCACATTTACAGGCGGATCGGCTGGCTAGAGCAGCTGAAACTTGACAGCCCTGTGGGCCCTGCTTCTCATGCCAGGGTTGAACACCCAGCCTTTCTCTGGCTGGGTGACTAAGCTGGCCCACCCCTTTTTCTTATGCCTTTCCTTTTTCTCCCTTACCTGGCCCTTTCATTTATATTCTTTTTATAATCAAACATCGCCAGTTTTATCCTACCTTTCTTCTGTCTACACAGGTCTTTCTCCTGTCTTCTGTTTTCCTACCATGCCTGTCTTTGGATGTCATTTTTTCTCTGTGGCCTTCTTTAGGCACCCTGCGTTTGCCATGCATGGCGACCCATGTCAGGTGAGGATGTGATCCTGGAGATTGAGGTCCCTGATGGCCAGGTTGCGGCCAACACACCTCTTTGGCCAGGACTTCTCCTAGACGGGAGGTGTGGCCCACACCAACCAAGCGGCTGGTTGTGTATTGCCCTAGCTTTGCTAGAAGGCTGCGGCCAGGGTTAATCTGGTCTTCATACTGGGAAGGCCAGTGTATATTCCTTGTGTATCCCTGGTGCGATCCTGCTGGAAATGCCCTAAGTGGTACTACTTGGTCGCATCCCCTTCTTGGACTCTGTGGTGGGTGGGGAGCATAAGGAACAAACCAAATTGCTTAAAAAAACAACCTGGGAAAATGCATCAGAGAAGATGAATCCTCGGACAGTGAGGATGAAGTGAGAGAATGCGTGAGAGAGAATGTTGAAGGGGCCTGGCCTGTTTTCTGGTGGTGGAGGACGCAGAGCCGGTCTGGCTGCTATTATGCATGTCACCAATATATCTACTCAATTTTCTGCTGTTAGACGTCTGTGCTGTGGACAATTTCTTGTCCAGTGCACAAATTAGAAAGCATCTGAGGCCCTGGGCCAATGGAATGGGAAACTGTTGACCGGCTCAAAGGTGATTCCACATCGATCCCTTAACTCTTCAAAAGGGGCCATTCATTGCCCTGACCTTGCTGGGATGTCAGAGGTTGACATCAAGCCAGAACTGGCACCCCAGGTGGTCACAGCAGTGCAGAGGCACCATTTTGACACAAGTTACGCTATCACTAGTGACAGTCTTTGAAGACACATCTGCATGAATAATAAGAAGTACCTGTACACAAATGTTTTATGTAAGAAAAAGCAGTATACACTGATGCTACTTCTTATACATGTACAAAGCATTAGTCGGTTCAACATGTGTCAGACTAGTATATTTGTCCAGTTCGCTTTTTTCTGCTTTTTATGTGGTGGTATATTTTCTTCGTCTTTCTTCCCTTCTATTGCTGAGAATGACATAAAAATAGAAATGTGTGGCCCCTATTTCAGCTGAATTGTAACAAAGAAACAAAATTATGCAGTACCTATGTTGTCATTTTATCTAAAGACTAAGGACTTTGTACGCTATATTTATGAGTGTTTCTCACAAACACTTGGTTCTTTTCAGTCAATTTAAGACACTTGCTACTCACTCTCATTGACACTGATCTTGCTGCCTTCTCAAATGCTATCTGCCAAAAAAAAATTCCTGAAAATCACTGAAATGTATAAAATGGATTTTACTAGAACATAATACTTTATATACCATACAAAATGCAGCACATTTCAGCTTTTCGTCAAGAACGTGATGTAAAAAGATGTTAAATTGTCTTCCTCTGATTCTTGGGGAAAACCTATGCGTCTACTACAAATTGGTCTGCGCATGTGCACACGTGGATTTTCCTAGGTGTTCCCTCAGGGCTGGGGTGTTATGGCTGCATATGCAAATGTCAACAGCCCAAGAGCTGAGCTGCGGTAAAACGGTTGACACAGCTCGCACGCATGACACTCGCCTAGTGACCAGCCAGCTCTTGGGAGGTCAGAGGTTTAGCAATGCAGAAAATGCCCGCATGATGAAACTTCAGCCCCTGCTCACTATCGCCCACAATAGGCAAGAGTGGTGGACCCCGTACGCTGTTGCGTCTATTCATCTGCTCCTCCCAAGAACAGGTGCCGGTCAAGGGATGACAAACACAAAGAAAACTATTTACACATTACCATTTGACGGAGATCCAAACTACTTGTATCTTTACTCCTAACTGTGTGTTAAATGTCTGTATGAGTATGTATGCCTGCCCTTGTGAGCAAAGAAAAATTTCTGTCCTGGGTATCCTCGACAGACAATAAAGTTTGTTTTGATTTTGATTTTGATTTTTTTTTTATTTACAAAAGTGCAGTTCACCTATGGTATCTGGAAAAAGCACCCAAGGCAAAGTCCTACATCACATGCAGGGCACTCAAATTATGACTGTTCATGTTTGTCATGTCCAGCCATGCAGTTTCTTTACTTGCATGCTGGCAACTTTCTTAGTTCAGATCCACCACCTCCAAGAGCTGGCTGGAGTTGGGGTAGCACAGCAGGGGCAACTCACAGAAGCATAATTTTTGTCTGGCAGCCAAGATTTCTGCAGCTCTACAGCAATACCAAACAACCTTGGGTGGGTAGAAGAAGTCACCAGCCAACACCTCCACAACTTCAACCATGAACTGGTGCCTGGTCAGCTTGAGCTTGTCAAAAGAGTTCTGATCGTAGATGATGTAGCTGTTGAGTACAGCCCTGCCAAACAAAGAAAATCCCACCTTCAGCGTCCACTTCATCATGCGACATTCTGCCAAGTAGGCATACAGCCTGGCATCACTCAGATCTACTCCTCCTATAGACTCGTATGGCACAACAACCTTTGGCTTCTGCACCTGGTCCCCACTCCTGTTTTTGACATGGAAACAGGACAGGTTTCTTGGAGCCATTTTTGTAGACCACACAGAGGAGAGGTCCCTTCAGCGACTTCCCTGTTTCTTAGTAATTGGTTGATGGCAGTCCTTGGAAGTCCCTTTCTGTGTGTCCTGAAAGTTCCAGTAGCAGTGGTACTCAAAGCATAAAGTGCCAGGGACAAATTCAGGCTGCTGATGTAATTGTCCACTGCCAGTAGGTGGTCCCGGTGCTTGGTCAGCATTGTCACTCTTTCTACTGCTAGACCCTGCATATTCAAACAAAAACAAATTAATTATTATTATTACTATTATTGTTTTGTATAATAACAAGCTATGATTATGCCATACATTATAAATAATACACCACAACACTTTTTTTTCACTTTCACTCACATATGCATTAAAATTCTTACTTTTACATTTTACACAATACCTATAATTACATTTTGTTCTGTGTATACTGCATTGTGACAATAAAAAAAACAACAAATTTAATTCATAAATGCCTCTCTAGATACAGAACTGATGATAAAATTAATAATAAACCACATTAGTAATATGACATGCCTACAGTGGTTGCAAAACACTTGCAAACAAAACAAACAATTTAAAAAAAATCAATTCCACATGGGTTAAATGCTTTCCGGCAGAAGTACCTTCAAAATAGTTGGCAGAGTTGCTGTCAACAACCGACTCTTTGCTGGTGTCACCAACAAAGTCATCCTTGGCGCAATCACTCAATGCATCACTCATTTTTTCAAGGAAGAAAAATTGCAAAATTGCTCAGAAGAGATTCAAAATGGCTTGAAAACTGCAGGAAGAAGACTTGAGAACAGAAACTTTCTGACTGGCTAGTTTTTAACTGGGGTCAACCTTGTGTCATTTGAGCAGGGTCATATTTGTGGCTCTTTGTGCTTTCCCAGCAAAGCCACTATTGTGGCTTACTGTGTTATAAGGGTTGTACTAAAAACATGCTCCTTAGGAAAGCGAGTATATGCTATACAAAGTTTGCATTTATTATAACATTCTGGCTGAAAAGCCTTCCTGGCATGGTCTACAGTTTTTTTTATACAGATGTTTATAACTGACATACATACATCGTCTAAAGTGAAAAACTCCTTGCTCCAATCAAATGAAGCTCCAAGCTTGCTCATCTGCTCCTTTATTATAGAACCTTTCCTGAAAGAAAAGCAAAAACAATAAATCTTTAGTGAAAAGTAGAGAGGTATTGATGACAGAAAGGACAAGAAGCCTGTTTTTGTCTGCATAAATCTGATCCTGGTCTTACACTGCACACTTTGCTTGAAATTTATAGATAAAACTGTTTTTTTCAAAAGTTTTACCAGATGAAACAGTCAACATCTTAAGTTTGTTGAAAGTTTCATGAAATTATATGCATAAATATATTTAAATATATACAGTGGTATCTCAGAGCTTGAAATTTTCCATGCTCAAACATTTTGGTCTTCAACCAATATTTTTATGAGAATTTTGTTTTGGTGCTCAACCACTTGCTCAGCACTTGATCATTGTGTATGAGGTTGTGTATAGGGGGCCTAAAGGAGGCCACAGAGAAAAACTATGTCAAAAGAAAGGCATGATGAGAAAAAGACGGCAGAAGAAAGATAAGTGAAGACATAAGATAGAAAAGGTAAAACAGCAGTGTGACAGGGAGATGTTTGTTTAAAAAAAGAATATAGATGAAAGGGTCAGGTAGGGGAGAAAAAGGAAAAGCACAAGGGAAAGATGTGGGCACGAGAAACCTACAGGGGCAGATGAACAACATGAAAACCAACACCAAAAAATATCAAAATTACAAAACTGAATATGCAACATATTTATGCTTTTTATATAAGTTTTTATTTCTCAATGCAGGACCTGTGTTGTGCAAAGTTTCTTTGTTTATTTCCAAAACTGTTGTATTTTTTTGGAAGAAAATGAATGAAAAAATATCACTCAAAATATTAATCAAAATGCGGAGAGGGTGACTGTATTAACCACACAAATGTTATAAACTTTTTTTTACTTCGAATTGCGCTTGTGTATGTTATTTCTCTCATCACCATCAAGTAAAAGTGTGGGTTGACTAAGAAGACTTGAGTGCCCTGAGCAAATATTAAATACTTATTCTTCATTTTTAACATTCCCCCCCCCCCACCCCACATGTAAAAGTAATTTAACATAAATGGATTTACAGATTATTAACATAGAATAATAGATATATGTGTTTTCTATCAGTGTTTCAAATTTGAACTCATTCTGTCCAGTAGATTAGAAATTACAGTGGTTCTAAGTTTATTACCACTTGAACTTTTGAAAAATTAATGATTTTGTAATATTTGAAGCTGTGCGTATCAAAAAAGAGACCTTGCAAGTTTGGCGAAAAATTAGACCACCAGTTTATAGTGGTTACTTTGAAAAAAAAAGGTTTTAGGGGTATTTAGTAAATTAGTATTTGAAACGGAGCACTTAAAATATGGTGTCTTCCTGCAAAATGATCAAGCGCAAAACTTTTTTCAAATTTGGATGTTTTTTTCCAGTATGTGTTTTCACAAATTAGTTTTTCAGCCACTTAAGTAGAAGATCAGTGTTGGTAACTTCTTATACAAAGTCCTTGGGGACTTCTAAGATTTCATCTTGCTACATATGAGAGCTTCAAACATGGTCCAAAATAAATCACGAACTTCAAATAGCAATATCTCCAAAATAATAAATACAGAGACTCAGGTTTTGTTTTTGTTTTCTTGTACTTTCATGTGAACATAAAAAAATACTCATTTAACAAAAAATTTATTTTGTGTGCTGGTATCTAATAGTAATAATTTAAAGATAGTCTAGCTATTGTTGGGTAGTGGAACCAATAAAACACATTATTTCTTATGTGAAAGGAGTGTTTAATACTTGAACCAGGTTTAAAGAATATATTGTGGTCAAGTGTCAAAGAACCACTATAAATGACAAATCACTGAATTAAATTACTGAAACGTCAATAAAGGAAGTTTTTCACAACTCTAAATTGTGAAAGAAAAATTAATGTGAGCTAGACTTTACATGGGCATACATTTCACATGTGCATAACAAAATCACTCATTGTCATTTTACTGATGTTATCATGATCACAACCATAAAATGTTTACTATTTTGTAAAAATATGACTACAAGTGCCCTTTCAAATAATAAAACAAACGCATTTGCCTGTGGGATTTCCAAATTTTATGCTATAGCCCCCAAAATACATTTTTTCTTTCAGCCTTTTCTTTTCTCAATTAAGTGAGCAGAAACACGAAATATACATAAGCAAAATGCAAGTTGAAACAATTTGTTATGAAAAGCCAGTTTTAAGCATATAGATTATACAGGTGATCTACTGCATCTTCATGCAACACAACTCTTATAGCTCTACAGTCCAAGACTTGATCTACGCTCTACAGTCCAAGACTTGATCTATGCTCTACAGTCCAAGACTTGATCTACGGAGAACAACATTCTAAGCCAGGGGTGGGCAATTAATTTTCCCAAGGGGCCGCATGAGAAATTGGGATGGTTTTAGAGGGCCGGACTAATGTAGTTAACTCAGTTTTACCCAATACTGTATATATAGTATATCTACTGGCGGGCGGGCCAGCGGGCGGGCCGGTCAGAGACAGGAGGCGGGCCAGATCCGGCCCGTGGGCCTGCCTTTGCCCAGGTCTGTTCTAAGCGGTGGTTTACAAAACCAAGTTTCCCAACAGCTACTAATTTCCTCTCGCTAGTTGCTCAGTTATCCAAACAACCATCCAGCTGGATAACTATTCACTGTTCCTTTGTGAATATCAAATATATCTACAGGAAGACTTGTTCATGGTTAGAAAATAGAGTTACCGCTTCAGTCTCAATTTCCCACTGATAGATATAGGTCTGTCTTAAAGGGATACTCAAGGCTTGTGATAAGGCTCTGGCGATGGTCAAACGTTTCAAAAATATATTTAGTTACAATTACAGAGCACGAGAGCAATACAGGAGAAATAAAGGATTCGTTTCTCGCTTAATTACTACTTATTAGCACTATTTCAGTTGCCAATGTTTATAAAAATTGAAAAAATCCAGTGAAATCGACCCTTGTGTCCTTCCACCGAGTAACCACGATAGCTTCCCGAGATGATCAAGCAGAGGGGTCTTCTTGTGATGTCAGAGTCTTCTTGTGACGTCAGTCTCTGACAGGAAGTGTCTGTATCTGTATCGTTGCGAAGATTTGACGTCTTTTTATTCGTATGATGCACTCTGCTTGTAAGACTCTGTTTCGGAAACTGACGAAAAGAAAATTTTGAATATTTTCCATCTTTTCGTGGCAATCAGGTGCAGCGCATTCTCGAGGCATTGTTCTCAATATGGAAACCACACGTCATAGGGTCACGTGACGGAGAACGAGACTTTGTGGAAGCAAAAAAAGAGTCCCGTGTAATTTCTCTTGTGTAACACAACATTCTACTAAAAACCTTCAACGTTTTCCACATGAACACACACATAAATAGACGAGATTCAAATTTATCCTACTCTTTACGCGATTCTAAGCAGTTTTATTTTGCCTTTAGAATCCCTTTAAGCTTATTGTGATAACTGGCCAAGACTTACTTTATGCTAAAGGCAATAACCATGCTCTCTGACAAAGAAACAATGACATTCTTTATAAGCACATGACTATAACCTGAGGTTATTCTAGGATTTCAAAAAAGGGTCTCGGGGGCTTCTCAGTGGAAGAATGGGACTTCTTAAAATGAACACATTTTCCATCCTTGTTGTTCCCAGACTCCTCTGTGTCTTGTATGCTTGTCTATTACTACTTGTCTGCATAAATTATTTCTCAATATCTCTTAATCGTCTTAGCATGATAAATCACACATTTAATATTATTTCTCTTACAATAAACAACAATATATATATAATGTAGTTTAAACATATGTAACAGTCTTACTACGCCATTCATGGTGGAATATTTATATGTTCTACCAACAAAAAGTTAACAAGTAATTACTTTTGTTTCCAATCTTGAACAGTTGAAACAAATTCTGCACGACCTAGATCATGACGAGTTTGCTTTTTCATGGCCCATAGCATCTTCTCCACCATCACCTGAGTTGCAATACCTGCATGGTCTGTACCTGGCACCCACAGTGTTTTGTGACCCAGCATCCGATGCCTAACAGAAATATAGAAATTAAAAGGAACATTTGTAATGTGCTTAATTTACATAAATAATTACATACAAAGCATGATCAAAACATTTACTTTTTCTGTTCTTGATGTCTAATGGACATAGTGGTCCATCGTGCATGCTGAACATAAATTGCTTCCATTTCCATTTGTCTACACTACAATACGTTCAAGTCACATTAATCAGGTCTTTAAAAAATAATTCCCTTAAACTATGAGCAAATGCCCCTGTGGGACCCCAGGGTATGCTTGCCTAGCAAGCATTGTAAGAATAGGGTCCCTGCCATCCAGCCAGGCATGTCGTAAGAGGCGACTAAGGTGGACACCTCACCTAGAGGTAAAATAGGTTGTGGTAGGGCTAACAACCCCACCATGTAAAAAAATCATGTTACAGAAACTAAAACCAGAGAACTCGTCACAGATGGCGAAGGTAATGAAGCACACCAGGAGACTGGACTAATGACGGACGACAGCCAAACCCGAAAGGGAGCTGGCGCCCCGACAGCGGATTTACTGAAGCCGAGGCAAAAGTTGAGGGTGGGGTGCTGGAACGTCCAGACCTTGTACCAGACTGGCAGGATGCTCCAATTAGTCAAGGAGTTTGACAACTACAACTTGGACATCCTGGGAGTCAGTGAGGTCAGATGGACCGGCACGGGAAAGAGGAGACTAGCGTCAGGACATACCATCTTGTTCTCAGGAAGATCAGACGCTCAGCACTCTGAAGAAGTAGCTCTACTCCTCAACAAGAAAACAGAAAAGGCACTGCTGGAATGGAAGCCTTATGGACCCAGGCTTTTGAGAGCAAGATTCCATTCAAAGTACACCAAGCTGACAGTGCTAGCTTGCTATGCACCAACAAATGACTCTGAGGCAGAAGACAAGGATGCTTTTTACGATCAGCTCCAGGCAGCCTCAGAAAGCGTTCCAGCCCACGACATGTTGCTCATCATCGGCGATCTCAATGCCAAGGTGGGAAGTGACAACACCTGCAGGGAGCATGTCATGGGCAAACATGGAATCGGAACCATCAATGACAACGGAGAGAGACTGGCAGACTTTTGTGAAGAAAACAACCTACTGATTGGAGGCACACTCTTCCCACACAAAGACATCCACAAGGCAACATGGACATCACCAGATGGGATCACAAAGAACCAGATAGACCATGTCATCATCAACCGAAAATGGAGGAGCTCACTTCAAGATGTTAGAGCCTACAGAGGAGCAGACATTGCCAGTGACCACACTCTTGTGATAGCCACAGTTTCTCTGAAGCTGCGTCGATCACGAGGAAAACAGGCACGTCAGCAGAGAGTGGACTCCGGCAAACTAAAAAATCCAGCCACCGAAAGGGCCTTTGCTATGGAAGTAAAGAACAGGTTCCAGGCACTAGGAGACCAACAAGAGATGACCTTAGACGACTTCAATCGAGTCTTACAGGAATCAGGAGAGAAAATACTGGGCTTCCAACGGAAAAAGAAAGAACAGTGGATCAGAGAAGAGACATGGAAGAAGATAGAAGAGAGAAAGTCAGTCAAACAAAGAATCAGCAGCACCAGATCTGAACGCCTGAAGGAACAACTCAGACAAAGATATACAAAACTAAACAAAGAGGTAAAGAGGATGGCAAGAACCGACAAAAGAGACCATATAGAAAAACTGGCAGATGAAGCAGAAAATGCAGCAAGTAAAAATGACCTGAAGACACTGTACAAGATAAACAAACAGCTAAACAACGGGTTTAAGAACAGTGAGGTGCCAGTGAAAGACGTGAACGGTAATGTCATCGAGGGAGAGGCAGGAAAACTACAGCGCTGGAGGGAACATTTTGAGTCGGTTCTGAACAGACCAGATCCCCCTCAGCTTGCAGACATCCAGCCAGCAGCTATAGACCTTGACATCTGCACAGACCCACCAAGCCTGGAAGAAGTGACAGCAGCAGTCAAGACAATGAAGAGCGGCAAAGCACCAGGGGCAGATGGAATAACAGCAGAGATGTTGAAAGCAGATATAAATGTGACAGCTCCCAAGCTGACTGAAATCTTCAGGCAAATTTGGGAATCAGGGCAGGTCCCTGTTGCGTGGAAGACAGGGCTCATCTTCAAGTTACCCAAGAAAGGAGATCTTGGAGACTGCAATAATTGGAGGGGCATAACACTTCTTTCCCTCACCAGCAAGGTCTTCAGCAAGATTGTTTTGTCAAGACTGACGGCAACTCTTGAGAAAGACCTCCGACCACAGGAAGCAGGATTTCGTCCTGGGCGATCCTGCTCTGAACACATCTTCATTCTGCGACAGATTCTGGAGCAGAGCAACGAATGGAACACACCGCTGTACATCAATGTCATCGACCTGGAGAAGGCTTTTGACAGCATCCACCGCGAATCCTTATGGAAGATCCTGAGGCATTATGGAGTCCCTGCAAAACTTGTTCAGGTCATTGCAATGCTGTACAGCGATTTCAAATCCCAGGTTGTCTGTGACACAGAGCTCACAGACCCCTTCAACGTCAGTACCGGGGTGAAGCAGGGCTGCATTCTGTCGCCGTTCCTCTTCATCCTGGCCATGGACTGGATCATGAAGACTTCCACCGACAGTGAGAGGAGAGGGATCAGATGGACCATGACTATGACAGCAACAACAGCGCTGGAAGACTTAGACTTTGCTGATGACATTGCCCTGCTGTCACACCGCCACCAAGACATGCAGGAAAAAACAAATGCCTTCTCAGAAACAGCTGGAAACCTTGGCTTGAAGGTCAGCACAAAGAAAACGAAAAGTATGAGAGTGAACACCAGAGTCCAAGACAGCATCAAACTAAATGGAGAAGAGATTGAGGAAGGTGACAGTTTCACCTATCTTGGGTCCAAAATGTCAAACACCGGGGATGCGGAGGTGGAGATTCGAGCCCGACTGGCGAAAGCCAGCCAGGCCTTCGCCTCACTCAGGAGCACATGGAAGGCAAAAAACATCAGCCAGAAGATCAAGCTGAGAATCTTCAAGTCAAATGTGATCAGCACCCTCCATTACGGATCAGAATCTTGGAAGATGACCAAAACCATCAGTAACAAGCTTGATGTCTTCCAAAACAGATGCCTCAGGCGCATACTTAACATCTTTTGGCCAAACACCATCACCAACGAAGAACTCCACCGTAGAACTGAAACCGAGTCCATCACCACGCAGGTTCAACGAAGGCATTGGCGATGGATTGGACATGTGCTCCGCCAGCAGACAGCAGACCTTTCCAGAGTCGCCCTACGATGGACTCCAGACGGCCGAAGAAAACGAGGCCGCCCAAAGGAAACTTGGAGAAGAACAGTGGAAAGGGAGATGAAGGGAAAGGGCTGGACATGGGGTCACCTAGAGCGGGTTTCAGCCGATCGACATCGGTGGCGGACTCTGGTTGAGGCCTTATGTGCAACCTGATGCACGAAGAGGAATAGATAGATAGATGAGCAAATGGTCAATGATTTCTTGGAACACTATGTGAACCCTATTTGCTGATTGCCAAGAACGAGAGAAGAAAAATAAAGCGGATCCTGTAACCCTGCACAATCTGTCTTGACCCATGTAACATTTTTGTTCCCAGTAATTCAGCTGAAATTGACATAAATCTGAGAAATTTGTACAATCTATTGTAGTTAAGTCAAAAATTCTTGTCATTTATTTAAAGACACTCCGGCACCCTATGGAGACAGTCATGCTTATCATACATGTGTTTCCTATACAGAAAGGAGAAAGTGGGAGTGCAGGGTCAATGGGTGAGGAGTACATGATTTTATACTTTCTGATGTATTTTCAAATGGCTTCAGCCTGCTGACCAGATTAAAATTATTCAAGTTGTGGAAGTTTTTGGCTAGACCAGTTCCAGCTATGGAAGTTGAATATGCATTGCTTTAATGGAAACCAATCGACTGATGTTTAAAATTTGAGTTACAAAAGTTTGGCTATATAATTAATCTTTTTTTCAAATGTAAAATAAAGTTTAGAGCTTTTAGATCACACACTTTATTTTAGTCGTAAAGGAAAGGAGAAAATCATTTTAAAATGACTGGATATATAAACCCATTTAACCCTTTAACTGCCAGATGCTAATGAGGAACGTGTGCATACCTGCAACTGGGAATTTTGATGATTTTTCGGTCATTATTAAAAAAAAAAAAATCTGGAGTTTGGAGATGCATATATAAAACCCATAAATTCACAGACAGAAGTGATTTTTCTAATAAATGAGATGAAAAAAGACCAAGCAATAAGACATTTTGGGCTGTTATTTTCTTCAAATATATTTCTTTTAGAAAAACCAACTAAGTGCAAAAACAATGTCACACAATCAATTACTCAAGAGTAATTCTTGACTTCATAAAGACAACCATCTTCTCTGATGTGGGAAGGCATTGAGTGGCTTCTGGGATGTTGTCATTTATGTTGAACGCTGAATGCTGAGCACCTACCAACAGTCCTAAATGCAATTGTTTGTTTGTGTTTAATGCCGAGCCAGCAACTAAGGCTATATCAAGGCAACAAAAGTAATTTTAACTTTAAAAGTTTAGTGACAAAACCTTCCAAGCGATATAACCATAACATTCTTTAAAAAGTCAACACAATAAGTAAACAAAATATAAAAGAGTGGATAAAGCGTAAAAAAGGGTGGTGAAGCCCAAAAAGGCCATCAACAAACCAAAAATCAAAAGACAACTATCAGGACATACAATTTCTTAAATTTGATGATAAAGTCCTATCCTCCTTAAAAATATAAAGATTGCTTCCAATGGGACGGACCTGAACAAGGAAAACAAAGAATTCTCTGCAAAATTCTGCTGATGGATTAGTCTGGAGCTCAGGACAAACAATCAAAATATGTAACATAATAAAATTTCCCCTACACCATGGGCAAAGACGTGGTGGTTCACCTCGTAAGAGGTGTCCCTGCGTGGCATAATTGTGTCCTAACTTTAGACTAGCAAGGACCACCTCTTCCCGCCTCACAGGATGGCACGAAGGTAGGCGGTCGGAAAGACAGGGAAGAGTGGCTTTTAATTTATTTTGGCCCAGAGTGTCCCAGTGGAGTTGCCAAACGGACTGACTGTAGGCCAAGAAGAAAGGTTTACAGTCTGATGATACAAGGGACTGTAATTTGCAAGGAGACATCATTTTAACTGTTCACATTTAATAAAGCAATGATTATAGATTTCCATAATCATTACTTGACATGCATTTCTTTAAATTTGTGATGTATAAAACTTACTGGAAGCTCTCCTCTGAACAGGATGATCTGAAACTGCTACAGGAAGTACTGCCATAATATAAAAATAAGGCAAACTTAAAATTCATTCATAAGGTAATGTGCTGAAGTCTACTTGCCATCGAATGAGAGCATCTTGTATAGAGATGGTAAGAGCATGGCCAAGATGAAGCACACCAGTAACATTAGGAGGAGGTAAAAGCAGAACAAATTTCTCTTGGTTGCTAGTAGCAGCCTACAGACAAAACAAAAAACAATGTATCAAAATGTCTGAAGCAAAAACAGTACTTAAAATAGAAAGAAAAATGCTGTTCACATGCTACAGGTACCTTTATGCTCCATTAAGATTTCCAAACTCCAGACAGTCAAGTGGATGGTAAACCATTTTGCGCTATTCTAGAATTCTAATAGTGATGTTTGCACATTGGTCCTTAATCTCTTCTGGGAAGAACTGCACATTCTACCTTTACAGGCATTATAACTTTATTCTTTGCCTTGCCACTAAAAAAAATTTCTTGAAACTTGTTACTTTGCAAATGATTGCCTTTAATGTTGTTCATGTCTGTCAGTCAGTCAGCCCGTGACTGGCACCTCTTGTTGGGAGGAGTACATGAGTAGATGTGGCATTTGACAGGGTCCACCACTCTTCTCTATTCTTGGCGATAGTGAGCAGGGTCGAAGTTTCATTGCATGGTGAGGCCACTTAGGGGTCGGCAGAGGTCGGCCCAGCCTTTATGTGAAGCAAAGGTCGAGCCATATATCAAGTTTCAGCTGCTTTAGCTGGTGATTCCACCCATAAATGTAGAGACAGCCCTCCCTGCCTCTAACTAGTGTGAGGCTCGCTAAAGATGGCAGAGGCATATTTGATGCTGTATGAAGCAGAGAGAAATCTTTGCAAAAACAGAATATTTCATGACTGAACTAATCCCATCGATTTATGGGATGATTTAGCCCTCTTTCAAGTATTACAATTTTGATGTAATGACATCCTGGAGATTGTCGATGACATACAAGCGGACTTAGTAATCAAAATCGGGTGCGCAACGTCACACCGACATTGGTATAGTGTGTCTTGCCCTTCGATTTTATGTAGCGGGTGCCTTTCAGAATGTGTGTGATGATCTTGCAGAACAGCTGGCCGGAGTATTAACCGCGTCACGAGAAACTGAAACAAATTTAAACCCTCCCATGACAGCTGCTCATTTTTGACACAAGTTATGCTGTTACTAGTGACAGTCTTTGAAGGCATATCTGCCCAAATAATAAAAAGTAGGAAGTACCCGTTTGTTTGTTCGTTTGTTTTTAACGCCGTGCCAGCAACTAAGGCTATATCACGGCGACAAAAGTAATCTTAACTTTAAAAGTTTAGGGAAAAAACCTTCCAAGTAATACAACCATAACATTCTTTAAAAAATCAACACAAGAAGTAATCAATATGTAAAAGATTGGGTAGAGCATAAAATGGAGTGGTGAAGCCCAAAAAGGCCACCAACAAGCCAAGACTCAAAAGAAAAAACAATTATCAGGACATACAATTTCTTAAATTTGATGATAAAGTCTTATCCTCCTTAAAAATGTAAAGACTGCTTCCAATGGGACGGACCTGAACAAGGAAAACAAAGAATTTCTGTAAAAAACTGTTGTCGGCTAGTCTGGAGCTCAGGACAATCAAAATATGTAACACATTAAAATTTCCCCTACACCATGGGCAAAGACGTGGTGGTTCACCTTGTAAGAGGTGTCCCTGCGTGGCATAAGTGTGTCCTAACTTTAGAATAGCAAGGACCACCTCTTCCCGCCTCACAGGATGGCACGAAGTTAGGCGGTCAGAAAGACAGGGAAGAGTGGCTTATAATTTATTTTGGCCCAGAATGTCCCAGTGGCGTTGCCATAAGGACTGATCATAGGCCGAGAAGAAAGGTTTAGTCTGATGATATAAGGGACTGTAATTTGCCAGGGGACTGACATGCAGCCTTGGCAGTCTGGTCTGCTCAAACATATAACAGCATGGCCAGCATGGGATAACAGCATGGCCAGGAGCCCATGTAAAAACAATGTCCTTGTTTTGGTGAATAAGTGCTGCAAGAATTTTATGAATCTTGACCAAAAGAGAGTGGTCAAAATCATTTGAAAGGAGAGCTTGGAGCAAGAGAGTCTGAAAAAATAAAAAAGTTGTGCTTGGAAGAGAGGTGAACATGCTGCATGGCAAGCAAGATGGCATAAAGTTCCGCCGTGAAAATAGAACATCCATCCACCAGTCGGACTGAAGCAGCCCGTCGCAGTTGACAGGACAGAACTGCTGCCACAACCACTGGGCATTTGGGACTTTGGAGCCATCTGTAAATATAGAACACAATCCAGGATAGTTCATGAAAATGTTGGAGATAGATGGAATCACTAGTGTCCCCTTTTTTAAAAACTGTAATATCAAGATGAATCTCTGGAACAGGAAGGGTCCAAGGAGGAGCTGGTAGTAGAAAAAGAGGCTCTACCTGTTGAATATCTACTCTGGCAGCTTGTAGGTGAGGTGCTACACAGAGTGATAATGGCTTTTGCTCCTTGGTATGAATGGAGTACAGGGCAGCACGCTGAGGTCCGAAAACAGCACTACGCAGGGTTTCCAGGATGAGCTTTTAAACGACAGACATAGGATAGCATGAGTTTCAGATGACGGAGAGAAAGTGGGGGCTCACCAGCTTCTGTGTACAAACTTTGTACAGGAGTGGTGTGGGAAGCACCCAAACAGATGTGGAGTCCTTGATGATGAATAGGATCAAGAATTTTGAGGTAGGACTCTCGAACAGAGCCATAGATCATGGATCCATAGTCTAGCTTGGAGCAGACCAGGGCACGATACAGACGAAGCAGGACCGTATGGTCCGCCCCCCAGCTGACATGGCCAACTACAAGATTGAGTCTATTTTGATATTGAAAACATTGGAGAAAGATTGCTACCCTGAGGGTTGCTCATTTCCTGTTCCTGAGGATCAGACAGGATCAGGATATATCCCACTCTCACTTGAAAGACGAGGTGAGATAGAAAATTCTTGATGAAGAGTGGCATACGACCCCGAAAGCCAAGGGCGTGAAGGTCCAACAGAATACCTTGCTTCCTGGTAGTGTCATACGCCTTCTCCAAATCAGAAAACACCCCTAAAACATGTTCTTTGACAACAAACGCATCCCTGACAAAAGTTTCAAAATGGATCAAATGGTCCAGGGTGCTGCAGCATTTTCTGAAGCCACACTGCAAGTTGGAGAGGAGACCTTGAGATTCGAGATGCCAGGCATTCACAACCAGTAAGAGCGATAGGATGGTAAGAGTTGGGATCAGAGGGATCCTTGCCAGGTTTTGAGATGGGCACCACGACTGCCTCTCCACGAGGGAGGGAAACAGGGAGACTCAAATAAAGTTAAAGATGTCTAGAAGGAGAAGGAGAGAGACCTGTGGAAGATGAGTAGGCAGTTGATAATATTGTCTGGGCCCAGTGTAGAGTCTTTGCACTTCTGAAGGGCCTGCTGTAGTTCAGAGACAGAAAACGGTAGATTTTACTTTTCGGAGTTATCGGAGGAAAAGACAGCCAGAAGATTCCGGAACAGATTTCAAGCACTGGAAATCTGGAGAGTAGCGCAAAGAGGAGTAGTTGTGAGCAATGGTGCATGCCAAAGAATTTCCAACATCTTGTGCCTCTGTGAGAACAGAATCTCCAACCTGCAGATGGCCTATCAAGCCAGCCTGAAACATTCCCTTTATCTTCCTCATGGGTGCCCACACCGCTAGGGAAGTGGTGCGGGAGGACAGTGAGGACCTAAACCTCTGCCATGCAAGTTTTCTTGCCTGTTTAAAAATAGCACGAGCATCAGCTCTACTATGCTTAAAACTTATCACATTTTCAGGAGTGGGTTGGCGGAAGGCAAGGCGCTGGGCCTTCTTCTGAGCGCGTTGGGCCACCCTACACTCCTCTGTAAACCAAGGCACATATGGATGGCTATTACGATGCCTTCACATAGGAATCGTCTCTGAGGCAATTTAATTTAAAATTAAGGTGGACAGCTTAGCAGGATGCAACTTGGGATCATTGCCAAGGTCTTTTACCTCAAAATTAAAACTCGAACTTCGGAGGAGGTGGGTGGAGCAGAGGGTCTGATAGGCAGGCCTATTTGCCTTAATCAGATTCCACCCTCCATTATAAAGATTATCGTTCTGCTCAAGACTAGTTTAAAATTGTAAAATTATAGGAAAGTGATCACACAGGTCATCATGTACAGCCTAGTTAAAATTTAATAACAGGGCTGGGCTGGGCTGGGCTGACCACTAGTATATAAATCGACTGCTGACATTGTGCTACTGTATGGATGGCAAAAGGTGTTAGAACCATCGCTCAAAAGGCAGAGATCACTTTCCATAAAAAATGATCCCAAAAGCTCCTCTGGTGTAAGTCGAGTCCACACCCCACAAGGGGTGGTGCTCGTTAATGTCCCCCAAAAGAAGGACGGAAGCAGCAGGAAGTTGGGTCAAAAGACCCTCAAGGTCCTGTCGGGATATCCAAGCAGGAGGAAGATAGACACAGCGAATAGTGATAGTCTTGTCCAGGGTAACCCAAGCAGCAACAGCTTGAAGAGGAGTGGAAAGTGGTATCTGGCTAAACAAAAGATGGGAGCGAATGAGAAGAGCAATCCCACCTGAAGGGACATCAGTCTGTGAGTCCTGATATAAAACTCGAAAGCCTTTGAAGGAAAAAGAGGTGGAAGGTCAAAGAAGTATCTCCTTCAGTGCTATAATATCAAGAGAGAAAAGAGATGCTAGGCATCGAAGTTCTTCAAAGTTGGCTCGGATCCCTCGACAGTTCCATTGAAGGATTGTAGACAGTTTATATGTGAGGAAAAGACACAGAGCACTTCACAGTAACAGAGGGAGAAGAAGAAGAAGAAGGCAGGGGACGGTGGGATGGAGAAGGCGATATTAAATGTCGCTCATCCAAATCCATCCCCTGCTCGCCAAAAAAGCAAAGCGATTTGTAACAGGGATTGATGCTGCTGTGGTAGTCCCAGATGTTATTTGTTGAGTGATGGGTTTTTCTGGTGATTTTGGTTTTGTTTTTGTGTTCTTGTCTGTCTGTGGTGTGGTATTCTTGTTCATTGGTGATTATGTGTTGCGTGCTTGCTGGTGTGCAGTGTTTCTGATTGGTAAATGGGGATGCTTGGACTGTGAAGCTTGTGTAACTTGAGATGCTTGTAAGGTTTGAGATTCTTGTCATGACTGGTTGCCACCACAGCTTGTAGGAGGAGGAGAAGGAGAAGGAGGCGGAGGAGGAGGAGGTGGAGGAGGCATAGCTTGACATACTGGGACAGGGCCTTCTGAAGAGACCCACGTCATGTTCGCTTGGAGAGACACAGAGGTGGACGGTCATTTTGTGACAACTGCCGAGTAGGAAATGGAGCTGGAAGTAGAAGGTGCTCCAGAGGAGCCAACCACCACGCGATGGCGTGCATCGGCGTATGAGATGCCAGATTCCGCACATATGTGTTGAATGGCTGCCTTTCCTTCCACTTTGGGCAGTTTCTGGAAGAAGCGACATGAGACCCATCACAGTTGGCACACTTAGCGCTTGAGGAGCAATCAGCTGCCGCATGGCCTGTGCTGCTGCAGTGAAAGCAGCGGGCTTGAGATTTGCAGAAGCTAGCCCCATGACCACAACACTGACAGCTGAAGCAGCGCAACCGTGAAGATATAAATAAACTTTAACCCATAAATATCCAACCTCAGTAAAGTCAGGTATTTGGGACAAACAGAAAGTTAAGAACAGGGTATTTGTAGGAATGGATTTCCTGTCCTTCTTCAGGATGACCCTCTGCACTGCTGGGACCCCCTGGGATACCAGTTCTGACTTGATGTCAACCTCTGACATCCCAGCAAGGTCAGGGCAATGAATGACCCCCCTTTGAAGAGTTGAGGGATTGATGTGGAGTTACCTTTCTGGGGCGGTCAACAAACTGTTTCCTTTCCCATCGATGCAGGGCCTCAGTTGCTTTTTGATTTGCGCACTGGACAAGAAATTGTCCACAGTGCAGACGTCTCACAGCAGAAAATTGAGTAGATATATTTCTATAGCAAAAGGTGACAGGGACGAGAGTGGCCCGGCCTGCTCTGGGCCCTCCACCACCAGAAAACTGGGCCAGACTCCTTCAACAATCTCTCTCCCGCATTCTCTTTCTTCCTCCTCACCGTTCAAGGATTCCTCTTCTCTAACTCGCCTTCCAAGGTTTTGCTTTTTTGGTACCATGATTTGAAGTTGATTCGTTCCTTATGCTCCCCACCCACCACAGAGTCCAACAGGGGGATGCGACCAAGCGGTACCACTTAGGGCATTTCCAGCAGAGTCGCACCAAAGATACATAAGGAATATACTCTGGCCTTCCAAGTATGAAGACCAGATTAACCCCGGCCACAGCCTTCTAGCAAAGCTAGGGCAATACACGACCAGCCGCTTGGTTGGTGTGGGCCACACCAACCTCCCGTCTAGGAGAAGTAAAGCATTTTTTGTAAAGCACTTTGAGGATCGTTGCCTATTTCCTCTCCCTTACTACCTTACTTTTCTCCAACCTTCTATGGAGTCTGGTACCCATTGCCTCCAGCTGGGTCAATTGGGGGAAGCTTGTTGTGCCACAAGGCATGCCTCTTAGTATGCCCGCATTATTACTTCCTTTATTCATCAATAACATGACCTGTTTCAATCCAAGACACTATGACTCTTGCTCTTTTTAATGGTTCAGTTTTCTGCAAAAGAAATTTTTTGCTACCCCTCCCACCCCCAACTTCTTACTGTGTGCTTGTGTGTGTGTGTGAGAGAGCCTTTTAAATAGTGCATGTTTCTTTTAAAATAATAAGGCAAAAAACTTACTTTTTTCTTACTTTATTCAGAAATCCAGGATCTGAACATGCTATTCTCAAAGCATAAGTTTTATGCTTATCAAAATAAGGTTATGTTTATATTCTTCAAGAAAGCTTTATTGATGTGAAGATGACTCATTTACTTTTCCCCTACATCATGCTAATTTCATTTTTTTAAATGTTAGTATATACAAGTTTTGAAGAACAGCAGCAGCACATTATTTTTAAAATTCTTAACTTGTAAAAACCTACCATTAAGATGAAGTTTAAAGTATTGCTCCTGTAGAACAAATCCTAAAAGAAACAGCTCCTATAATAGGCTAAAGGGAACTAGAAAACATAGTTCAATAAAACAGAATCAAAATTACCTGTATAAATAATGCTAATGAACAGAATAGCAACAGACTATGAAATCCTGCAACCCATTGTTTTTTGTCATTCTTTTACTGCAGCCATGCTTTTGTTCTCTCTATTCCCCACTCTCCCTAAACCAATACCATCCTTCACCTGTCAACTCTGGCCCATCAGTTATGGGTGGTGGGTGCAAGAGATTGAGCTTTTAATTTCCTTTTGGTTAACCTCACTAGGCAGAACTTCAAAGCTTTTCACAGCCTTTTCAGGGACAACAACGGAAGGTTTGTTACTGGATAGACAGGACAAATAGAAGTACATGATGGGACATCACTTCTCATGGGCTGCCAGTGGCTTATATGGACAAAACTGGAGAATTATGCATATTCCAACCCAAGGAGACCCCTTCCAGTTTGATAGTGACTGTTGTCAAATGTAGCATTTTTCCACCATGTTGGCTCAAATAATTAAAAAGAGAAGAAAAAATGATCATGGATTTTGCTGTATACCTTGGTGAATATGATTTCAAAAGGATGAGCAAATGAAAAAGCTCTGGCTGGTAAAAATTCGTTTAACTTTATAAGTTTATTTGTTCACAGGCAATTATGTCTGTGTGTGTAGCATATGCATAGACATTTTGTAAATGTCAGGAACTCCATCAGGAAAATGGTGTTCTTTTCACAAACATTTTTTTTTAAAGAAAATGACAAAAAAATTACTGACCAAGGCTGGGCATAGATACACTAACCCTTGTCATGCCTGATGGCAGACCTTATCAGCTGTGCTGCTATGTGTTTCCACCTTCCCCAACGACTGGTACCAGCCAAGGGATGGATGACCGACTGACTGACCTCCCATAATTACAAAACTTTCTATTACCCTATAGGCAAAATGTCAACATTCAAAATTTTCAAAACTATATGAACCCCTACAATAGGATGTGCTTAGGTTAAATGCATATAATGGAACCAGTATCTGTGGACTTGGGAATCTACAAAGAGAAGTTCTGCAGCCAGTACCAGTAGATACTAAGAGATAATTATATTCTGATTTGGAGAATTAGTGTTATGTTATGAGCTAAAGCTAGTATGTAATTATTTTCACAACTCTCAAAAAATAAGAAAGATATAAATACTTGTCCAGTTTCTGCAGTGAAGTAACCTTTGTGCAACCACCACTGATACCAATCCTTTTCAACGAAATGAGGAATGTACACTGGAGGCAGAGGGACTGATGTATCTGAAATAAGATTATTTAACTAATTTTAAACATTAATATTACTTTCAGGGTTTCCTTTAAAAACATTCCAATTTCTGCATTAAAAAATACCTCATAAAAGAATTACAAAAGATTAAAATTTAAAGTACAATTTATATATAGACAATATTTTCTTATCAACAACTTGCCAGTCAGACCCAATACCCACAAGCCTTTTTCTTGAGTGCTTAGATATTTTACTTCCTACCATCACAAACATTGTAAATGTCAGCTTGTCCTCGGGTGTTTTCCCATTTTTGCTTAAAAATGCCCTGGTAAAGCCACTTCTTAAGAAATCCACACTTGATGTCATTGTGTTGAACAATTATTGCCCAGTTTCCAATTTGTCTTTTCTCTATACTAGAAGATCAACGAGAAAGTAGTTTTGACACAGCTCTGGGCCTCCTTACAATTAAGAGCACCAGCTCATCCCCCATGCTGTCAGCATATAGATCTTTTCACGGTACTGAAACTACTTTAATGAAAGTGACCACCGAGATATTATCTGCCCTTGACAGCGGTGATGTTTCTGCCTTTACCTGTCTGCTGCATTTATCGATAAATCTCTGATCCTTCATAGACTACACACCCTCTAAGGGATATCTGGACCTTCACTAGCGTGGTTCAACCCCTATCTCACTGACAGGACGCAGACTGTTTGTTGATGGCCAAACATTTTGCTCTGTTCCATTTTCTTGTGGCATCCCTAGAGGCTCGGTACTCGGCCCAGTTCTATTTACTCTGTATATGAAACCACTTTCATCTGGCATCCAGTCTCAAAACGTTTCTTATCAATCATATGCTGATGATACGCAGCTGTACTGCTCCACTTCACCAGCTGAGTCTCACTCTGCTACCAGCAACATTGAAGTCTGAATTAATGAAGTTAAAGACTGGATGGTGACAAACAAACTTAAACTCAATGATGATAAAACAGAAGCCCTCCTATGTTCGAGAAGAAGAAATCCATCTTCACTTGCTTGTCCACCAAGTCATATCAAGGTGGGCGAAACCAACATCACCAATGTGTCCTCCATCTGGAATCGGGGATTCATTGTCATTGCAGACATAACTCCTGCTAAGCAAGTTACAGCTGTCTGTCAATCTATTTTGATAGACAGGCATGTTCTGTCGAAGGAGATTTTCCGGCTCCTGTCAGGTCGCCAATTTTGTGTGCCTGCATGCAGGACAAACAGACTGCGGCTGTCTTTTGTTGTTTCAGCCATGCGCCTTTTGAATGGGGCTGTGCAAATGAATGAGACATGAATGTAGAAGCCTGTTTTGTTGTATACGAATTTTAATCGAGCTGCAACTGAATTGCCCTCTGGGATAAATAAAGTATTCTCTTATCTTAAGTTACAGCTGTCTGTCAATCTGCCTATTGCTATGCAAGATCAACGCCATTTGTCACATTCTGTCTACACACGCTACCAACACTCTTGTCTGTGCGTTTGTTGACCAATGGACCCGGTTTTTGGGCAGCCCCCCTCAGTTGGGCCCATGTCATTCCACCGTCCTTTGCCTTGCTCTCTATTGTTCTTTTCCAGGTATGATTTGGTCTCCTAACTCCCCTCTTCCCTTGAGGGTTTCAGTCATATGCCTGCCTGGCAATGGTCTCAGCTGGTTTGCATAAGGTGTGCCCCATTAGTGCATTTTGATGTCTTGGCTAGTGGCATTCTGGTTGGTTCTTTTCCACAGGCTGCTGTTGAAGATCTGTTCAGGCCATCTTATTCCCAGGATATGGCATAGGCATTAGTTGGTAAAGGTCTCAAGCTTGTTGTTGATGGTGTTTGTCACTCTCCAGGTTTCAGAACCATACAGTAGGACTACCTTCACATTGGTGTTGAAGATGCAGAAGGATAATGCTTGGGAGTTCCAAGGCGTAGGCTGTTGAAAGCATGCCTGGCCTTGTTGATGCGGCTTTTGATGTCATCGTCGGCTCCACAATCTTGTTGACAATGTTCCCAGATACGAAAAGCGGCTGTTTCCAGTGTGTTCTCTCCTTGAAGTTCTGATTTAATGTCAACCTCCAACATCCCAACTGTCAGGGCAACAAGTGACTCCATTAGAAGAGTTGACAGATTTGTGTTGTTACTTTGACAGATCAATGACAATTACCAACTTTATTTATCCCCGTGGGCAATTTGAACAAGCGCTCTAGTCACAAATGTAAAAGATACAAATAAAAATAAGAAATAAAGTTTGTTCCAAGGTGCAGGGTTAAAAAATGTCAACAGTGAAATATATTAGCAAATGTAAAGAAAAAAATATGTGCAAGACACTATCGTAAATAGTCTACAAATTGTTCTCCATCACATTGGCAAAGGGCCTTAGAAGTTTTCTGGGTTCTGCACTGGACCAGAAATTGTCCAGTATGAAGGAATTGAACTGAAGAAAACCCAGACAAAATATTTTTAAATTATTTGGCTACAGTGAAAAGGGGGAGGAATGAGAGCAGCTAGGCCAGCTCTGTGCCCTATGCAACAAGAAAGTAGATTTACACACACTTTCACTTTATCATCGCTGTCCAAAGACAATTCAGTCTCACTGATGCATTTGCCAAGGTTCATTTTCTATTTTTTTTTGGTAGCCATAATAAAAGGTTAATAATTCATTCTTTCTGTTCTCCACCCGCCACAGAGTCCAACAATAATACTAATAAGTGCAAAATTTGTGTAGTGTGTACTCACACTCCTAAGGAGCATGGTCTTAGTACTAAGAACAAGAACAAGACATGGACAACAAACGAGGAACAGAAGAACAAGCAAACAACTATGGAAAAATAAATACAGTGATACCTCGGTTCTCGAACATAATTCGTTCCGGGCGGACGGTCGAGAACTAAATTGTTCGAGAACCGAAGCAATGAAACCCAAAGGAAATAATGGAAACTGGATTAATTCGTTCCAAGCCCCAGAAAATGCCTATTTACTGGCCTAATTTGTATATAATATGTAGAAAAACATGAGTCTCAGCAAGAAATAAGAAATAAAAGTGTATTTATTAAAACAAAAACAAAAAAAAACAACAAAAATGTACTGTACAGTACAGTAAATTGTGTTTCATTTACTGTACCTGTACCAAACTTTATGGCAGGAGGGAATGAATGTGGAGGGAGGAAGGAAGGGGGATGGTTATTGTCACTGATGACGCAAGCAAGGCGCGCTGGGCCGAACGAACGCCATTCGGCTCAACTCGGCTCAACTCGGCTCATCTCGGACGTTCGGATGTTCGAGTTCCAAATATCTGTTCGAATTCCAAGACAAAATTTTCTCGAATTTCCTGGTCGAATACCGATTTGGTCGAAAGTCAAGGCGTTCGAGAACCGAGGTATCACTGTAACAGTACCGTGATTAATGAAAACCAAATACAGAAAACACAAATAGGAACCAAGTAACAAGGACTGAGAGTATAGTGATTTTGCAAAAGGAGATGAGCAGGGAAGTAGCAATAAGCAGAAATAGGGGAAAGGGTGTGAAAAAGGGACTAGAATTGTGGAAAATGGTGTTACAAGTAATGTTTAAGGAAAAGGTGCAAGAAAGTGTTACCACTTAGGGCAGGGGTGAGCAATTAATTTTCCCAAGGGGCCGCATGAGAAATTGGGATGGTTTTAGAGGGCCGGACTAATAAAGTTAACTTAGTTTTACCCAATACTGTATATATAGTATATATACTGGTGGGCGGGCCAGCAGGCGGGCTGGTCAGAGACAGGAGGCAGGCCGGATCCGGCCCGCGGGCCGGCCTTTGCCCAGGTCTGACTTAGGGTATTTCTAGCAAGGATGCACCAGGGATACAGAAAGAATACACACTAGCCTTCAGAGATGAAGACCAGATTTACTCTGGCCACACCCTTCTAGCAAAGCTAGGGCAGTGCATGACCAGCTGATTGATTGGTGCAGACCACTTCAACCTCATGTCTAGGAAAAGTCCAAGACAAAGAGGTGTCTTGGTATGATGGGCTGCAACCTCAACCTTATCCTCCTCCAACACAGGTTATCCTGCAGGGCAAATGATGGAGGCCTAAAGGAGCCTACAGAGAAAAGAGACCAAAGGGAAAGAAGGCATGATGGAAAAAACAAGAGTGAAGAAAGACCAGTATAATCTGGTCTCATCATGCAAAGTGAAAGAAGCAACAGCATCGA
This sequence comes from Pomacea canaliculata, assembly GCF_003073045.1. NCBI lineage: Eukaryota > Metazoa > Mollusca > Gastropoda > Architaenioglossa > Ampullariidae > Pomacea > Pomacea canaliculata. The sequence continues at coordinate 10,657,974 of NC_037601.1, forward strand.
AGATGGAGATCCCAAAGTATTCAAAACTCCAGCAATTTTTGATGAAAGAGGGGAGCAACGCCAAAGGAGTGAAATCTCCCAGTATACTTTTACCAACTTAACTGAGGAACTATTGATTCCTGGGGCCAATAATTTAGCTGATATTGGTGGTTACATCGCTAAGAAGGTACAAAGAAAATGTAAAGAAATTGTTATGGTAAAGCAAGAAGGAACTGTAAGAGAGACCCTATTGTCAAACAAGCAGGTACCTAACAGAAACGATGGGGTAGTAGTCCCAAAAGCTCAGCTGGTGACAGTGGTGGAAGACCTGGAAATTATATTCAGAAAAATCTGAACAGCTTCTCCACATGTACTGAGCCAGAGCTCGAATTCTGAAACGTTTTGAACAGAATTCTAGTTCGCTCCATGTCCCTCCAGCGAATGCAAACCAGGCAGTCTTGTTGCTTGATTGTTTTTAAATATACAACTGCATGTTGCACTGAAAGAAAACAATAGGCACTTTTCTGCAGCATCCGCAAGGAAAAACAGAAAAATGTTGAAACTGCAACATCTGTAAATATATCTGTACATATTTTCGATTTTTTTGCAGAGGCACTGGGTGTAAAGAGAGGTTTTAGATATGTAACAATCATAATGTTTTCGTATGAAAAAATTAGTCTAATTACTAGCAAAACCAACGATAATGTATGTATACTTTAAATTTATCTTTTTTATTTTGTTTTTTCCTTGATTGACCTAGTCTTATCATCATCCATGCCTTGACTGGAACTAGCTGATCACCACTTAAGCTAGCCCACCAGTATGAGCGGCTGTTTGGGGAACTTGACAAAGCAACAGACTGGGTTTGCCACTTATGTCAGTCTTAAGTGCTGCTGTGCAGGCCCTGCATGGAGTGACCAGTTCACCCCTTCACATTCACCATCCAGTTCTTGGGACTAGGCTTTCCTCAATTCAGCAGTAAGGCAACCACCCTCTCCAGGTGGCAAATAGGAGAATGGCCTCCATTTGTGGAGATTAGCCAAGAAATAATCCTGGTTCTCCCTGGATGAATAAGCAGTCATGGACCAACTGATGGTGTTCCTAACAGATGGCAGGATGAACATCCAGTACCCTAATGGACACAGGCACACAGCAGCTATACCAACAGGTTCTCACAGCACCAACTGCAGAGTTGAAGATGAGTGTGAGCATTAAAGCAAGCTCAAAATCACAGGTGGTGTTCCTAACAGATGCTCCGTCTGTGCTACAAACTGCCAACAATAACCAGCAGTCTAAACTGACAGCAGCACCTGCCTAAAAACCATATCAACTGCCTAAAAACGGTACTCCAGTGAATACCATTACACTGTAGTATTGAAGGCAATAAGCAGGCTTACAGAATGGCAAATTAGATGCTTAAAAAAGGCAGGATAAAAATAGGGTCAGTATAACAGATGAAGACCATCATCAAGGCTTTAAAACCTGTGCTTGTTTAGCACACTGTAAAGCGAACACAGTAGTGTCACAAAACACATTGCACACTGTGCGCAAATGAATGAATAAGGGTAAAAAAAACTGTTGGTACCTTGAGGAATTGTTCTACCATGAATTACTTCTCAATCAGGTATTTTAATATACTTGAAAGTAGACAATGAATCAGTTTATCACTATGTTTGAGATGAATACTAATCCTTCGTGCAATCACTCCAGTTTTAAGCAATGAATCACTTTGCTTTTCCTCACTAGAAGAGGAAGTAAAATGAGTTACCAAGAGTCATAAAGCACCAGATTAAAAACAATCTATGAAAATATTTAAAATTTACAATTTATAAAGGATGATGACCAGTTGAATGTCTTGAAAGTACTATATTTGTGGATATGCACTGCTTCCATTCCGTCAGCTTGCAAACTGATAATGGTTTTCAAAAAGGCGTTCTGCAGTTAGCCCTATGAGCTGCAAAACAAAAAGACTTCCATTAGACCTGTTCTATGACTGAAACTGGGGTGTATTGCTTGGCATGGGGAGAGAGTGCTGAGACCAAACTGTCATACACCTTTTTGCAAAGCCACTAACTGGTTTGCATAGGTCACAATACCAACTGTAAAGGACATGAATCCATAGAATTCGGTTCTTCTCTTGACTGACAAATATGAGAATAAATCAAAAAGAATACAGTTGGCTTAAGGATGGCCTGTTTACAAAAGGCCAAAGTAAAAGGTGAGAGGTTCAAAACGGATGAAATAAAAATTGTTGAGAAGACAGAAAATACGGAGAGGAAAAATAAAAATAGAGAAATATAAATTACAGGATTACAAACACTATACAACTAATGGGGTACAATCGGATTTATTCAACTTACCTTTTTTAACTGCTAAAGGAACTGCTGAATCATCTATGGTGCTCTGAAATGATTTCACCTGCAGACAGGAGGCATGAGAACAAAGTCTTATAACTACGAACCAAGTTTATTTGATCAATTATTGTTACAAAAAGTAAAATAATAAAATATTACCTCAAAAACTTACGTCTAGTGTTGTCAGATTTCTGAAAAGTACATGACAGATTGCTTGCAAAGGTACGTGTTTCAAAGTACTTGTAAATACATGTATACTGTCGACCGAGTCTTTGTAGAGTCTCAGTTGCCTGCAGTAGTTTACAGCCATCTTTAACTTGAGTTACCTCCCTTGTCTATGCTCGCAAACTCAGTCGTGAAGTGAGTGGAAGCAAAGCTAGCACCGCAGCCCTAACAAAGTTTCGAAGATGACCTGTGAAGGGAGGTAAATGTTATTGTTCTTGAGTCTTTAGGGAAAAAAAAGCTTCTGAAATGTTCCAGCCAATATATTGAAAATTGATAAAAACATCGCAGTCTACTCGTGCCTGGGAAGTGCTACTGACAAATAAAGTGTATGTCGATAACTGTTTCCGCGTTAGTTGTATCAAATATTAGGATATTCCCCACTGATGTGGTGTGAGATTTTATAGCGCGGTATCCTTGCCAAAGCATTACAAACACAAAAACACAAGACAGACAAAATTCCTGTGGCTATGTAAAATGACAGGTCGTTTTTCTGCCAGATGACATAGATCAAGAGGTCAGTGAGACAGATGTACAGTCACTGGACTGAAGCAAAATAGGACAATAACCCAACACATGGATCAAATCATCAGAAGAACCAGATGATCACAAACCAGAAATCGCAGTACAATGTTGAAACGCATGACTGTTTTGCACTGATAAAAAGTCTGTCCCAGGGATGATTTGTAAAGTGAAGAAACTATGATGGTGTTATTTGAGAGGATTAACGGCGATGAGAAAGTTGACATCAGTAGATGAATAAATAAAAAACCACATACTGTACAAGTAAGCAGTTAAACACGATGCCAATGTCAGAAAAATTAGCTCGGTACAATAGGCACTACATTCATGACAAATTCAAGAAGAAAATGCAGAGAGCTGACCCTCTCAAGCCTTTTAGGGGAAGGGACACCACTGACAAATCAAAATGCCATAGAGGTAATATTAATTTCAACTGATTATAGTAAAATTGGTTGCTGTCTAAAAACTGAGGCCGATCCACACGACCATCAGTCAATTCTACCTCGGCAGTTCATCAATTCCAACCCACCTATCCATCATCTATGCGATTATGCTGCCACGAAATAAATGAATGATGATGTACTCTCTGGAACTGTCTATATAGGTCAGAACCTTCTACATATTCTAACATGTTTATGTTTTAAACGCTTTATTTTTTAAATCTTGACCATAAACTGTATGACTATGCCTACTGCTCTCATACTGAGTAAATTAAAGTTCGCAAGGAATGTTTTCTCTCTCACACACCAGAAATCAAGAGAGGGAACATCCATTGGCACATGCGGCAAGGTGCAACAACTCACCCACAAGTTAAAATGGTACCAGCGGGATATTAAGGGACTGCCAGAGGTCAGAAGGACGGGATTTGGGGAAACAACAACAGACAACGGCCACAAACTGTGGTACATTGATGAGGATTCCAGGCATAAATACAACATGGGCTTCCTTGTGCACAGGAAAGTGGCCACATCAGCTGTACACCCATTAGGCTGATCTCCATGCATGTCTCAGCTAAGCCCCACTATATCACCATTGTCCCACGTATACACTCAAGCTTCCAAGCAACAAGACAATGAAGTGGAAAAGTTTTATCAACAACTAGATAAGGTTGTGAAGGCAGTTCCGAAAAACGATACCCTTGCTGTACTTGGTGACTGGAATGCCAAGGTTGGGTCAGATGCCTACCAGAAATAGGCAGCAACGGTGGGCAAATTTGGCCTTGGTAAAACCAACAACAGGGTTATCAGACTCCTAGAATTTGTGCAGAGCCAGAGAATCACCTTAGCCAACACCTTATACCCCCACAAGAAATCAAGGATGGCAACGTGACACTCACCAGATGGATTGCTCCATAATCAAATCCACTATATCCTGCTGCTGAGATGCTTCAAATCCAGCATCAACAAGGCTATGACAAGGAAGTACTCAGGTGCTAACATAGGTAACGAGCATTACCTTGTTCTAATGAACCTGAAGCTGAAGCTAAAAGTGAAGTGATGCTCCAACATCCGCTGAATTTGCTTTGATTTAGAGAAGCTTTAAGACCCAAACATTGCACCAGTCTTCGGTCTTCAATTGGAGGAAAATTTGCCATGCTGAATCTGGTGGAATGGGACGCTGGAAACACCAAAGACTGGTAATGTCGACTGCCCACGAGGTTCTAGGGCAACATAGGAATAAGAAACAGTTATGGGTCACGAAGGACATCCTAGATCTCTGTGACCAAAGGAGGGGATTGAGGAGAGAAATGAAAAACAAATCCAAAACAGCTACCAAATACAAAGAAGTGAACTGTGTCATCAAGAAAGTGATGAAGGCAGCTAGGAAGAATTGGATCGAAAGCCAATGCCGGGACATTGAGAATGTAATGGCACGAGGTGACAGCAAGAAGGCCTACCAACTTCTAAAGACCCTCACTTAGACAAATCAGCTTAAGACCTCAGTCATCGAAGATAGCAATGGCCACTTTCTTTGCACAAAGCAATGCTGTACTCAGCCGATGGACTGAGTACTGCAAAGCCCTGTACAACTTCCAGCTGAACGATGCCTGCATCCTCCAAAACAACCTGCAAACCTACCCCTCCTATGGGAAGACGTTAAAAGATCTGTACATAGTCTGAAGGGAGTAAAGTTGTCAAGAGTTAATAATGTGCCTGCTGAGCTTCTCAAGCAGGGTGGGGAAGAAGCTACAAAGGCCCTGACTGTCCTGTGCCAAAGAGTCTGGGAACGCAAAGAATGGACGCAGTCATTAATCCTAACCCTCCCAAAAAAAGGAAGCAGCAAACAGTGCCAGAGCTACAGAACTACAAGCCTTATCAACCACCCAGGCAAAGTCACGCTGAAGGTCATACAGAGCAACCACAGAAGAGCTACTAGCAGAAGAACAGGCTGGATTCAGATCACATAGAAGCACAGTTGAGCAGATCTTCAACTGTCACATTCTTATAGCATCTTGAGCATCAACGGAACCTCTTTCATCACGTTTTTATTCATTTTCTTTTCTTCCACTTTTGCTGAAGTATCATTTCGTTTTGGTAGTTTTCACTTTACAGTTAGCGGTGCTGGTAGATTTGGCACATCAAAGATGGTTGGAACTGCACACCAGATCAGTCAGCAGTGTTTGTTCACGAGGTTCATTAACTGGCTTGGCTCAAAATGATCAGATCAAAGAGCACAGTTCACATTCAAATACAATGCGGACTGACGCAACAGATCGCGTCGCCGGCAGTTCTGCATCCACTTCTTACATCTATGGAAATGACAACACATAACTAGCTAAGCAGCAGAATATGTGGCAAAACCAAAGATAAATGCGACTTATTACATCTACTAACGAAAAAAATTGCTGCCAACTCACCTTTCTTCATCTTTTGAAAATAATTGAAAACCTTTAGTTCAAGAATTTTGATAACTTGGTGCAACGCACCGTGTACATCCATGCAACCTTACATATAGACTTAAACTCTTAACAAGGGGGAATGGCCGTGGTCACATCCGAAAAAAAAAAGAGACTGCTGGATGGAAAACTTCGAAAAGATCCTGAATCGACCTCGTCCATCATCTTTACCTAACATACCACCAGCAGCTGAACAACTTCATGTCAACACCAGCCCTCCCACTAAGACAGAAATCATCAAAGCTATCAAAAGCATGAAAAGTGGCAAAGCAGCAGGCCCGGATGGCATACCCACAGAAGCATTAAAGGCAGACCCGGAAACAACAGCACCAATTTTACAGCCACTTCTACACAAGATCTGGGAACAAGAGCCAGTACCAACAGACTGGAAACTATGGGATCATGCTGCTATCCATCCCCAGTAAAGTTCTATCAAGGGTAATTCTAGAGAGGCTGAAGAAGCCACTAGACAAGAGACAGACCAGAACAAACGGTTTCGCCAGGGTAGATCATGCACTGACCACATTGCCACCTTCCGTATTATCATTGAGCAGTCTATTGAGTGGCAGTCCTCCCTCTATATAACTTTTGTGGACTCGAGAAGGCATTTGACAGTGTAGACAGGGACGTCATCTGGAGGCTGATGATCCACTACGGCATTCCACCTAAGCTCATAAACATCATTCAAGGGTTGTACGAAGACTCGTCCTGTCAAGTTATCCACAATGGCAAACTATCTAAACTTTTTGTAGTGAAGACCGGCGTAAGGCAGGGTTGCATATTATCACCAACAATCTTCCTGATGGTCATAGACTGGATTATGCGCAAGACAACAACATCGGTATCCAGTGGACCTTCATCAAACAGCTACATGATCTGGACTTTGCTGGACTCCTATCTCATCGGCAACAACATGCACAAAGCAAACTAAGCAAACTAACAGAGAAGACTGGCTTAAAGGTCAAGAGAAAGAAGACCGAAGTGATGAGAATCAACAACAAGCAGGAACTCCCAATCCAACTTCAAGGAGAGAACATCCTGGAAACAGATTGCTTCGTGTATCTGGGGAACATTGTCAGCAAGGACGGTGGAGCAGACGATGACATCAAAAGTCGCATCAACAAGGCCAGGCATGCTTTCAATAGCCTACGCCCCATCTGGAACTCCCGAGCATTATCCTTCCACAAAAAAACCTGCATTTTCAACACCAATGTGAAGGCAGTCCTACTGTATGGTTCTGAAACCTGGAGAGTGCCAAATACCATCAACAACAAGCTCCAGACCTTTACCAACCGATGCCTACACCATATTCTGGGAATTAGATGGTCTGAAAAAATCTCCAACAGCAGCCTGTGGAAAAAAAAACGAACCAAAATGCCACTAACCTAGACATCAAAAAGCGCAAATGGGGCTGGATAGGACACACCCTGCACAAACCTGCTGATACCATTGCCAAGCAGGCACTTGACTGGAACCCTCAAGGGAAGAGGAGAGTTGGGAGACCAAAGCAGACTTGGAAAAGAACAGCAGAGAGCAAAGCAAAGGACATCAGAACCACCTGGGCCCAACTGAAGGGGGCTGCCCAAAACCGGGTCCGCTGTCGAGGTGTTGTTGCGGCCCTATGCTCCTCTAAGCTAAACTAAACTATGTTGAGAGAATGTGATGTACAAGTGGTTGAAGAGAATGATCGTTGATGTTGAATAGGCAGTGTGAAGGACACTGCCAAAGAGGTAAATTGGGGGTAGTTCGCCAATGAGGGTATTTCGTCAATTATTCAGCGCGGAAGCTGGGGTAAGCCATTCATTTTGCTGCTTTTACCGAGATATGTGAGTACTGACGTATATAGGTGGATTGCTGCCGAGCAACGCTTTGCCTCTTGCGAAGTTCTCTGCGGTTAGTCTCGGCGAGCCTTAACAATGAACGTGACTAAATCAGAAGCTTTGTACACACCTGGCTCGTTTTAATAGTTAACTCAAAAAGATCGTCTGCCAGCAGTCCAGTTTTATAAGTTCATGATATGAACGTAAAAAGAAAAGACGAAAAAGAATCACTGCTGCGTACTACTGCCGCAACTGTAAATTTTAAAAAGGCAGAAGAAAAGTTAATGCATGTATTGTCTGTTTTCCGGAAGGTAAGTGCCTAAAATCGAGAGAAGAAAACTGGTTATGTTGTACTCAATGCGAAGAAAGAACTTAATTTGTGCAAACTCAACAGTATATGCGGTCAAGATTTCGTATTGGGATTTTCACTCAAATGACATATGTGTTTAATCAACTAGGTCCCAATATTACATCGTGGGTATAAAAGTGAGAGCACGCAATCGTCACCGCTACGAGCAAATCAACTGCCTACTGAATTTTTTTTTATTTTTTTTTTTTTAACACGAGCGTATGCTTTTCAGTCATTGGTAATAAATATATAGACTCTGGAAACCCTCCATGTTGATCTACCGGACCCAACTACCACGGATTTTTAACATTATTATTATCTATTCAACAGCCACTTAGTCCCTTTGGCAGTTCAGAATCGGGGCATATTTATCCACAATTTCTGAAGGAAATTTTAATATGATCCATGTGGCGCATTTCCCCACGAAGAGGCAAGCTCAGTTGGTGCTATACGCTGAGCCAGCAGCTAATTCTCTCAGTGTCGTGGTGACAGTCACTAACCGTTTCGCCACCGGACCATCCGGTTTACGTAAGGAGAAGTAGGTAATGCCATATGAACGTGACAAGAGTGATGTCCCTTCACCTAACTGGCTGGAGGGGACCTGCTCTGTCAGAAGAAGAAGTATTGACATCCGTGCATAGTTTTATAAAGAAAATGTTTTATAGCGATACAAAATCGATGCAACGTGAATGTATCTTTATTTATAAATAATTATAGTAACTACTAACCGTAAAAACAGATGAACAAAAGTTTTGGGACACTTTCGGATAAACAAGTAATAGAGAGCTAGAAAACAATCTGACAAAAGCAGACATGCCAGTATACGAAAACAGGTCAATTGACTTTATTTGACCATTCTACAGCAAGGTCACGATTTGTCGCTTACTTCCCGGCACTCTCTGCTATTAGCAAGGATGAAAACGATGTCACGAAAGCTCTCGGCGAAATGAAACTCATTGCAACTGTATAAATGACGAAAGTGCGTCTGAAAACCCAGTCACATTATTATCAGCGAACGAATGCATGGGGAACAGAAACAAATTCTCTTGGATGGTAAAGAAAGCTGGCTGGACGGGTATTAAGCTTTAATGCGGATTAACACGAGTGGCTGCATGAACGTGCCTCGACGCGAGGGATGATTTTCCCAATGTTTTGATTAGAGGCGTCTCGGACCTTGAGTGATCAAACGCTTTAGCCCGGGCGTGACACTCATGTTTCGGTCATTTCTGCTCTGGATCCTACGTCTCGTCTTCCCTGTAACCGCGCTGGGCAAAAGTTTTCATGGGAAACGACGTCACATGGATGGTGAACTTTTTCGAGGGCCACGTATGTGAAGCTGAAAGGAAAGGAATCGTGACGTTTCATCGTTCTTGTCCGTTTGGGAAACTTTGAAGAAAAGTCTTTAAAACTAACAAAAGAATCAACAAACGAATAACCGAAGAAATCTTGTCCGTTTGGGAAACTTTGAAGAAAAGTCTTTAAAACTAACAAAAGAATCAACAAACGAATAACCGAAGAAATCAACAGCAAACCTTTGTCAAGAAAAAGTGTAAAATGCAGGGAGAAAAGGACACGTTTGTATGATCTTCAAATGAAAATATTTCAGACTTAATTGACCGGAATATTTTCCGCTCCAGTCAATATTTTTCGGCTTAGACGAAAGTTTTAAAATAAAATGAAAAGTATTTATGAATACGAAGCTATATTGTTTCAACGACTTAAGTCTTCGAAGTTTATATCAAGGAAACGGGCTGTCAGTTCACTTACTTTCAACGTTCTGCTAGTTTTAATAATTTGAGTACGAAATCGTGGACGGTGGTTCTGTGCTTTAAAGACATCTATTTAGGTGTGCCTATATGTTTAAAGCGTTTGTATGTTGTCAGTAATGTGAGAAATGATAATGCTAAAATCACAGACCATTCTGAAACTGCGTCAAAGGAGTTTTTCAATCTTAGTTTTAGGATGTGATGTGCAGACGAATGCCTTTCGAGTCCGAGAAAAATACAAAGACAGATATCAGTCAGCTTAAATGAACACATAATGAATTTACATTCAGTGTAAAGACACAGTAAAGATTAGCGTGTCCTCTGTGGGATAATATGAGATCTAGTCACTACTACTGTACATTGCTAAAATCCCTTTTGCAAAGTTAATTTCTATACTCCAGTTTACGAACGTGAAATTTTTGTGAGCCTGTTGTAATAGAGCTGAAAGAAAAAAAAAACGATGTCTTTTTCTAACCCCCACGGCGTGTTTCGTTAAAAAAAAAAATGCGGCGCTCATTGCACATCACTCCAAATTATACATGTCTGCTAACTGCAGAATACAGTGATGTCTGCTCTGTATCCGTAGATTTGATTAAACGGTCCATAGGACATGAAAGTTAATGCTGGGAAGGTAAACAGAAAACGCACCTTGTACGTAAATTTAATTTCTTATATTTCTATACTAATAAAGAAACTCATGCAAGGGAGATTCTGTTAATTAACACAGGCCTTTTCTTACTTACCATAATGTTTTTGATCGAGAAAAATAGATTATGAATGAATTATGTCTATTCAAAACACAATTTGCGACCTATTATAATAGCATTACTCGGATAGGTTAAAATTGTCGATAGTAGTAACGCAGGCTCCTTATGCAAAAGCACAACACCAGTCTTGTCCATAGGAATGGGAATCCCATGGGAATCCCATGGGAAACGTCCCATGGGATGGGATGGGATGGGACAGCACACATTTGTATTTCCCATGGTAGTCGATACTTGATATTGCAAAATAAATTTACTGTTATTTCATTCATCAAGGATTTAAATCTTTCCTCTGAATCATCTATTGTATGTGAAGTAGCAGGAATTATAGAACAAAAGCCGAAAAGTGGTTTTCAGTGTTGTCCATAGGATTGTTAATACCATGGGAATCCCATGGGAAACATCCCGTGGGATGGGACGGGATGGGACAGGCATAAATTGCCATGGGATGGGATGGGACGGGATAGAAAAATATGTCCCATGGACAACCCTGCACAACACACATACATTCACATAAGCATACTCGCATACTCAAACGAACGAGAGAAGTGAACAAGCGAGTGAGCGTGAGAATCGTGACAGCAGTTTCTCAGACGCTAATTCTCGTTCCGCTTTCTGTCTGTTCACTTCAAGCCTGCTCTGCCACTTGACTTTCTAAGGTTTCTATCAAATCACCAGCGCTCGTTTTTGAAGACCCTTTTGCCTGTTGGTCGAGTATCAAGCGGATAAAGCCTGGAGGCGGCGGATATCCGATACTGACGACTTGGAGTTGCCGTGATGAAACCGGTAATGCTTGCTGCGCGGCTATTTGCGCCCTGTAATGACTCCGGCAAGTCGCACGCAACTGGCCAGTACATCACTCACTACATAGCAAAGTCTCGCTTTCAGATGCACAGTGAGACTCGTTTTTGTCGACATCTGATATTGAACCTCATTTTTATTTCACAAAACCTGTAACTGTGTTAAAACTTTATGGAAGTTTCTCGAATTAAACAATGACCATCTATCCCCAGATAAAATTTCATTATCACTTGGTGCATTATTTAGCAGTCTTTTCCTTGACTACAGTTTGGATAAAGCTGTGTTGTTAGAGAGCGTGTACCGGACGCACGCAATGGATACTATTTTCAAGAGTAGTCAATACCTTTTCTAGACGCTCTCAGCTTTACCACCTTACACAACCTTACACACCACGATCTTTGTTCATAATGTTCAGAAGTTAATGTCGTTTCTAGTAAGATGATGATGATGATGATGATGATGATGTTGATGGTGATACAAGGAGTATCTCCATCATCATGCCTGGATAGCACAGAATCCCCCGGCCTGTGTAGGCTGCTCGCTTTTCACATTACTAGACTATGAATTCAGTATACATCTGAAAGGGGAAGGGTGTTCAGCAATAGTGCTCTCTCGCCGAAACACACATTCTCTCTCTCTGTTGTGAGACTTGGGGAACAGACCTAAAGGAGGGACAGAGGTATCGTAGTGGAGTCACTGCCTTGGCTAATACACTCCACCATATACGCTGACAAGTACGTGTATTTTAATACATTTACACAACACGGTCATTTAACGATTTTACCGATTACTAACCCCCAATCCTCAGCGTACGTCCCCAATAAATAAAACGCAGTTTCGTGTAAAAATACACAAGTGATCAATCTGGTCGACAACTCTACAAATATTAGCAAACGAATTAACACGTCAAAGCAACACAGTCTGAAGAGAAGAGGGTGCTGACATCCATTATCAGCCATCACCTTGTTGAATGTGCGCTCCCTTTCGACCAAACAAGACGAGCTCTCTGCGCTCAATCTAACTAATTATTGATATGCAGGGATTTCTGTCACAGGCCAATAGATGACATAGATGACAATTTGTAAAGTTGTTTGCCTGCAGGTGATGAACAGATAGTAGTGATTATGTGTGCGTTAGATGTCTGTATGAGTATGTATGCCTGCCCTTGTGAACAAAAGAAAAAATTCTGTCTTGGGTCTCCTCGACAGACAATAAAGTCTGATTTGATTTGATTTTTGATTTGATTTGATTACTTCGTCTATCCAGGTGGCTCTCTAAACTTTGCCTACTGCTAATCCCAATAGCTTCACAAGTGAAGTTCCATGCCGGCACAAAACATCGCACTTCATCTTGAGGTCTCGGTCCTGGTGAAACCGATCATGTACAAAAATCTATAATCAGTAAGTTATCCGTCTGGTGAGTGATCCTTCTTTTCTGATGGACCCAAACTACGGAACTCGCTGCTATTCTCTTTTCCAACCATTCAGCATGTCTCGTGTTTCAAGAGAGCGTTAAACACTTTCTTGTCTCTGAAATACCTCTTGCAGCTCCATTCTTGCTGTAGGCCTTTGTTGTCCAAGGCTGAGGGGTGTGTGTGTGCAGGCCTGACAAGAGTGAGGGAGGGGGGGGGCAGGGGGATCTGGTGTACCCGAGCCCGTGGGTGTGAAGAGGGAGCAGCCTTGGTCAGTGGATATTTTCCGTCTTCTTTTCCTTTTCTTTTAAAGATTGACATAACATTCCTTACTCGGGATATTTTGTATGAGCGGGGTACTACAACTTTGATCATTTAATGTCATGTTTTATAATTTACTATAACCACTCACTTGTAAACAACTATGTTCAAGTAGTGATGTAGATCACAGTGCACTTGTCCTCATATCTGCAGTCTATATTACTTTACTGAATGAAATGTAGATATAGTAAGCATATTATTATATACTGGGAAAATAATTTACGATTGTAATGGGCTGGAGAGGTCGCCTGTCCCGGAGCCCGTGCTGCCTCTCGGCAGTGTGTGTGTGATGAGATAATAGTAGGTAGAGTTGTACCACTGCTGTTCTTACTCGGTGTATACGGTAAGTGCAAGCGCGTATCCAAAGGAACGGGCGAACCTTGATAGAGCGTAACGTCTAGAGATGCCGCCATTGTGTATTTGGCGCCAGTGTCTGGAGACAGAGGCCAGTGACTGCTCGTTACCTCTCAGAAACCGGCCAGCAATGGTCACTTCTGCGTCACATACTGGCTACAATAGCCATTGGTCATCTGTGTCCATGCTGGCTACAATAGCCATTGCTTGTAGCTAGTTAGCGAAATGGTATGAGTGTGTTTGGGTATCATCTTTCAAGAATGGTTCACGGAAAGCAATTACTAATATCACCACCTCAGTGGACTAGTTTAAGAAGCACATTTTAGAGAAGATATGAGCGCATTAATTCTATATGACTGAAAGTCAAAGCCTTACAGCGGTTTTCTTTGTCAAGCGACTGGAGTGTTATCTTACCTCAAGGAGCGAAAGCAGTAAGAAAAGGTCAATCTAATTGTTTTTGTCTATAAGCTGTGCTTATCACTTGCTCCTAGTTTTCTTGTCACTTTAATGCACGATAATTAGTTTGACATTCTGAGCCTCGAGTGAATCGAGAAATAGGACCCGGCCTTTAGAGGCATTCTTTGGCCATCACGAACTCACACACACACACACACACAGATCAAAGTTTATTTCAATGATTATAAGGAGTTTACAATCTGCTTGCTGTTCTTTTTCCTATGGATCAGCTAGTAGGGAGGTGTAAGCACCTGTTTGTTTAGAGTGAACACTTTTGGTAGCCCTAAAGGGTGATAATTTTTCGATAGGTGATGCTATCGCTTCACGACTATATGGTCCTCTACAAGTTGTTCGTATCTTTCCTACTTCCTTTTGCTACCGATTTTTTCATGACTTTTTGGGCACACGTGTCATTGAAATACTGCGTATGGTCGATTGATAACACATTTTCAGAAAAGGTCTGAAGTGTTTCTTGTGTCCGACCACTTTTATCGGACCTCAGTTTCATGTATATTCACGTATAATTATATATAAAAATATATAACTTTTTAATTTGCTCTAAACAATAAGCATGTAAAGTAAGCACATACATGATATATATATTATGTATGTTAAGCAATGCACTATAAAGAAATTTTTCACTTTAAATTGTTAAGGAGTTCTCATTTATAAATGTGCAATAATTAAAAAGTCATTGAAATCGGTTTATTTAAGTTTTGTATATTGTTGTTGTTAAGAAATACTTTTTATTTACTGTTTTACTGTGTGGAGACACCCCCTCTCCCAACCACAGTTTTCGCACGCCTCAGCGCGCCTAACTTCAGGCAGTGGCTCTGTCTTTCTTCTCGGCTGTATTGTTCTCTACATGCTTTACAGAAAGTGTCATATATTGAATCGTTAATAGAACAATTTTCCGAGTTAGCGTCAAGAACGATGCCTTAGGAAATAAATTTGTGTTTCAACATGAAGAGAAAGAGCAGACAACGCGAGCTCTCGTGTTAACGGAGGTACAAAAGCTCCAACTTTATGGTCTGTTGTGTTTTGGGCTTATTTTCTGCTTCAGGGGTACTGAAGGTCGATCACGTTTGCCAAACTTAAATAAATAAAAACAAACATATTTATTATGCTGTTGATATTAAGAATTTCAGATCGATCCATCATGGGAAACTGGCTATCAAAGTGCTGTGCGTTCCATAACAGTACCATCATACTAGCGATTTCAGTCACACCTATCTCTGCCGCAGTACCACCAGCATGTAGACTATTGGGCGCCAAGAGGGGAATTTTCTATAATTTTCTCTCTATAGCTATAAAATGCATTCTATATTTATACAATTCAATTCTGTAAGTATAGAATGCAAGCTATACAATTCATTCTATACTTATAGAATACTTTCTATAACAATACATTTCATTCCATATAGAATGCATTCTCTAAGTACAGAATTCATTCTATAGCTAGAGAGAGAGAAAATCTCAGTAAAACCCAAAATATTTCATTTATATTATACTCAGAAGTTGTTATCCAATTCATTTTATATATATATACAATTTTGTTCTGTAGCTACAGAATGCATTCTAGCTATATACAATTCAATTGTATACGTATAGAAGGAATTCTATAATAGAATTGAAATGCATACAGAACGAGGCTGGCTCATTTCCATATGGGAGAAGGTCAAAGGTCAACCAATCAGTGCCCTGGAAACATGGCCTTTTGTTTTTGTGTGTAGCGGGTCCTCAAGTTCAGACTGCCTATGCAACAGTACAGCCCAGTACTTTGCATCCGACTTAGTTCAGCTTCTTTTTGTAGTGGAGAGATAGGAAGCGTTGGGTAGTGGAAAGCCTGAATGGCCAGCTGACACCTACTGGCTAGGGTAGTGATTTGCTGCAGTTAAACGACGAAATGGTCCGGATATGAGTATGTGTTTGAGCAATCGTATGCGGAGAACATGCTGCGGACGTAGAATTAAAATCACCCCGAACCGACGCTTCCAGGGCGTGTCCTCAACAGTTAACTTGCGTAACAGTTCTGTGAGTGAAGCATAATTTGAGATTATTCTAACCACATATTGTCATTCCAACAAAAGAGCCAGCCGAGTAATAATTTTTGGAGGCTTGCTATTGACAAGTGTATATCTGCTTCGGATCAGACTACACTCCATCTTCACTAAAGTGTATCTAGTCAGTCCACGCACGAATATCTCATTTTTTTTCTTTACTCATTTTTTCCCTTGCTGCCAGTACAGCTTATAAATTTGCATTTTGAGACTTTCCGTGTATCGGATATATTTCATATTCGTAATAGGTCACTAAGTAGTCGAGACAAGGTATTCTGAACTATTCATGAGATGCATTCACACTAGATAGTAGACGCTTGTATCAGGGAAGTCTAACATGTGTAATAAAATTTGTGATGTAACGACTCTCTTAATCAAACTCTGTCTGGTGGAATGCGCCACCTAAATCGTGTTTGCTAAACACATAGAGCCATTTCACTGAGAGGTAAAGGCAGCCACCAAGGGAATGGAGTGTTTCTCACGCCTGATTGGTTCATTTCATATATGCATGTCTACACACAACCTTACCTCTCCATCTTTCTTTGACACTGCGATGATGGTGCTGACCGATTGTGTTAGACCTGTAATGTCAATCCTTTCTAGTCAAGAAATTCACATGCTAGGAAAAAACGATATGTCAGGAAAGATAGGAAAAGCAACCACGAAGTAGCTCACGTACAAAGCAGTGAACTACACGGTCAGGGGATGAAGATAGCTAAGGAGAACCGACTGAATCAAGGGTTAGTGCCAGACCGTATAGAAGAGAATAGCACGATGTGGTAACAGAAAGGCATACCAACTGTTGAAGACCATTATCACGTCAAGTCAACAAAAGAGTTAAGCCCTCAAAGATTATTGCATCGACCTGTACTGCTGAAGACGGATTCTAATGTCCTCCAAAGCATCCAGGCTCAGCCAGCGAGCCTGCAGAGCTCCCAGTCTACGAGAAGACTGGCTACAAGCAAAAAATAAACAAACAAACAAAAAACAAAAAAAGAAAAAAGCGGCTGAGAACAGCGATTCTGACTGACAGTTCAATGAATAATGCGCAGTGGCTTTGATGTCTATTATTGTGGTCTTCGAGGCTTTTGCTTGACCCACTCTGGTTTGTGAATCAAGTCAGCAGGTCAGTAGAGTATGAGCCATATATAGCCATAGTTGCTAGCACGGCATAAAACACAAACAAACAAACATCAATGTATAAAGTTGATATAATTTGAAAACAACAACAGCAATACCCATGAATGTACATCGACATAAGAGAAGGGCGACAAAGAGAAAAGTCAAAAGTGTGAGTCGGTAGACTGGAAGTCTCGAAGGTAGTCCAGCTTGGGATTATCAGACTTCGATGATGGGAAAAGCCTGGCTGTGAATAAGCTCAATATAATACAGAAAGATAAAAACCAGTGACATACCATTTTTTAATGTTTTGTTCGACTTGTGTGTAGTTTTGGGAATTCTCGTTTCTTTCGGGAGATTTTTGAGAATTCGTAAGCAGGTGTATCGGAACAGCTAGAAAAATTTTGTATAATAAATCTGTTTTATCACTGAAAATACGATGGTGATTACACCATGATAAAATTTAAATTTATCTTGCGCAGAAATGTTAACTTCGTGGACCAAGAAGCTGGATACTTAGGACACACTGAACCTGTGTTTGTTATAATATGTATAAGCTATTTCTTTTGGGAGACGGTCGTCAGGGATTTGTGAGACAGTGTGCTGGACTGATTACGAGGCAATTCACTATGCAAAGTGGTCGCCAGCATCCCGACACGAACGCAGAACCAACCGAACGCAATTGTTCGGCAGTCAGCGAGGGCGAGGAGGGTCCAAAAGACATAACGTGGGACAGAAATTCATTGCAAGAATGTCTTCCAACAATCCTAATCTGATGCTGCAGGCGCCTGGAGACGACTTGTCCCGGCCTACAGTGTCTGCAGTTCTGTTTATGTCTTCTCTGCCATCTCACTATTTATTGAGATGAGTTTTCGCTGTAGATTCCGAAGAAATAAGAAATGCTGCTGGTAACATTTTGCAAGAAACATTAAGGAAACGCACATTAGTGAATATACAAATCCTCAAGGAGTTCAAGAAGAAGTAGTTACATATTCAGACAAGAGCTAATATAATACTACCATTTTTACCCAGATGTGTGCATGTTCGTCAAGAGAATCAGTTGCCATTTTTGACGATAACGTTAAATATAAATATTTCGCCAAGCTTTTTGTTTACACCATAATGTCGCGTACCACCCCCCAGCGTCCACGGAGCACGCTCAAGGCCACTCACACAGCAGGCCAAACACGCTCAGTCACTCAGCCGGAGGCAGGATGCGACTTCTCGAACCCGTGCCCAAGCGAAGACCAAGACAAAGACGGAAAGAACGACACAAATACGAAATTTAATCCAAAAAAAAAATAAATAAATAAATAATATATATACCCAAACACCCAAATACATAGTAAAACCAAGGAAAAGAAAATACCGATGCGAGTACTCACAAAAAAAACCCCGAACAAAACAAACCAACAACCCGGTACTACACCACCGCAAAGAAAATAAAAAAACAAAGCGCAAACGCGCACAAATTGTAACACAGCAGTAAAAAAAAAACAAAAAAAACACCGCGCACCGCAGCACAGTACAGTCAGTTAAACGTAGTTTCCCCTGAGTCTTTAATTCTTAACACAGAACAGGGGCTTGAAGCGCTTAGTACACAGTCTCAGGAGCTGGTTCACAGTACAGTTCCCTTTCTAAATGCAGGCGTAGAACCCGTAGACGCTGACGTCACAAATGAAGAAGTGCAGAATGGTTGATTATATCTCAGACGAATGCTCGTCGAACAAAAGGGCGTGGAGACAGGACATAAGGCACGCACGCATAGCACGTATACACAGGAAGTACACAGTAAATACACACCAAGGGCGTGCACCCCGGAAATACACAAAAGCCTGAAATAAATAAAAGAACAATAGTCACTAAAAGACTACCGGAAAAAATAACAAAACATCCCCCTCCATGACCCCCTTAAACCAAGACATGAAATAGCCCTAAATTACACACATACAAAAATAAACTCATAAGGAGTAAACACATACTCGCGTATCCCAACGCTCAGGCGTGTGCAGCCTCTCATCCAAAACCAAACATAAAAAATGGGGAAAATATGCACTCACCCACTCGGCTTATGCTAACGACCGACGGTCACCCCGAGAAGAAACGGAAGCACACTCCCGTAGACACTAGATGTCACAGCACAGACTCCAGCCGTCTTCTCAAAAAACTCTCCGCTCTACTCAGCGCCTTGGTAAAAAATCTCCCACCAGCAGCGACCAGCCCTCGAGCAGAGCTCACGTCTTGTCGCAAGACTGTGACGTCAGGTGCTGCTATAGACAACGGGCAAAAGCCTTGACCTCTTCCCGCGAACGGAACAAAAATAGCCTGAAAACAAACGTTGACCGTCGTCTGCTGTGAGCTACCTTTCCAATACAGGAGCGTCCCCCTGCGCTGAGAGAGATACAGACGTAGACGAAATCATGACACGCGACACATGATATAAAGGAAATTGAAGAAAATGCTTACAACAGAAATCAACGTTTGCAGATATTGGGTTTAGGATTGCTTAAATCACTACTTTTTTAAAAACTTCTCTCTCTCTCAACATACACACGTACACACACACACAAATTCACTTATCAGTTTGTAGTAGCTAAGACACTAAAATCTAATTTTCTGCTTTACTCGCTTGCTCTTTACTTCTTTCAGACCTTTAAATCATATCACATGCTGCTGTGTATAATGTAATGAAATAAAGTATATAAACACTTGTAGTTTGAACCAAAGAGAGGGTTACCTTTTGAGGGAATACTGCTGGCTCTCCCTCTCTCTCTCTCTCATTCTTACTTAAACCATAGGTATAGACACTTATTCTCATATCTGCTTTTATGTATCTATACACAGCCACACACAAAAGTAATGAAATTCATCCACTGTATCTTCAATGTGACATATACATAGAGTCTACGGAGCCTTTGATTTGCAGGGGTCTCATTTTGTCTATATTTATACACTGTAAAGTAGTTGTTTGGTCCTTTTGTTTGGTGTCCTAAATTTTACTAAAGGGAGATAATCATCGAGTGAAAATAAACTTTTGAACATTCTACATTTTGAGTATATTTGTTCTGAGCCTAGTTTTCTTAGCCAACTCTGGATATACTGGTCCTGAAGAGACATATCTATTTTCTTCTTAAACCTTTTACCTGATGTGTTCATGCTTTTTCTGGTTTCTCCATATTCCACTTAGGCCAAGATCTTGTAGGATGACTTAATGATTTCTCTTCCATGTAGATTTGGCGGCATTTGGTATATACAACACTTTTATACACAGTTTATTGCTGCTATTTACATTGATCAATTTAAGCCAAAAACTGAAAAAGATTAACAAGAAAGCGGCCACACTCTTCTAGCACTTTATAAGACGGGATGGACTTTCTTTAATAATCTTTTTGTAGAATCTTAACTGTAAACACAAATATTCAGTATTCTCATATTTCACAACCATAAATAGGCATTGGAAGAACAGTTTTGTCAAACATATCAATTTGTACATCTAGAGGTAGTTGGGACTGTTTGAATTTCTTTAGTAAACTAAGGCCGTGATTATTTCTTAAAAGCATGGATGGACATCTCTTTACATTGGCCCGTGCTGTAGATAATAATATCATATCAGAGACAGCCCGTGTACTATGGCAGAAAAGGCTATGTCTTGGCTCCAGCACACGAGATCCCATATCGCCTGCTTGTAAATATAACACCTACAGCCGTTTTAGCATCCCGCGCATATTGTTTAACACGGATATACTTAAGCGCCAGCGACACAAAAAAATGCCAATTAAGCAAAGACTATAATGATACACAGTGCCTTCGTCCCATGAAAGAAAGTAATATAATGATGTAAACCATCATGCACTACGGGAATAATTTAGGGTGTTGTGTTAAATAAACTTAAAAAAGGATTGAACCTTGCATAGATGTACAGATCATATGAATGTTTTCTCTGTATCCAGGCAATATTAAAGTTAAATACCATTCTGGATCCGTTTTCATTACACAGGAAAACCTGTCATTTCGTTTGATATTTAAGTGCGCCGAAACGCAATGTTTACAAAACTTCGGGAAACAATAATGCAAGAAATAAAATGAAAACTAACTTGAAATGGCACAGCTTAACAGCCCTTGTCGTCCTCAGTCTATTGATACCAAAATTAAAGCTGTAGGTCCGACAAAAGTGATTCATACTTTGATTCGTGACTTTAAAAAAATGTTTACATGTTTATACAACGGAGTTTCTGTCACCTTTGACGATGGTGCTGACCGTGGTTTTCGTCCGTCAGTGCTGGTCTCCATTCTAGAAGCATTGGTGCTCTACATTAATCCGTTCATAGAGTCTTGAAGTTTATTTTTGCGTCTTCCAAGCAGATTTATGCTGTCTGCAAAACGCAGGTTACATATGGGCCTCTCTACGATCAACTGCGAAGTGTAGCGGTCGTGAAGGGTTCCCCGTATGATGTTCTCTTAAAAAATGTTGAACAGTGCAGACGAAAGAAGTCTGAAAGAAGTCTCCCTCATAGTAGTACTGCACCAATTAAGCTTTATTACAGTGCCTCCATAACTTAAACGAGGTCCTCTTCGACGTTGAATTTTCAACGCAACAATTTTAGCGTTACATGCCACATAGTCAGACTGTTAAATGCTTTTTTGAACTCGATGAAGTTTTGGAAGAGATCTTACTGGTGTTGTAGGTGTTTTTCTGTCAAGAATATTTATTCGATGGCGTTTTTGCTTGGTCTAAAGCTAGGTTCCTTTTCTGCTAGCAAGTCCATGCGGTTGCTCTGAAGCGATTTAGAATTACTATAATCATGACTTTGAGTGACTGATTAAACTAATAGTCCCGTAGTGCTGGAACTGTTTTAGTGTTTGTTTTCGTTGGAAAGAGTATGATTACCAATTGCGCCCAATCCTTGGGCTATATTTTTTGAGTTTGTAGATTCTTCGGTGCAGAGGTCAATGTCCTACTACTAGCTTCAACAAGTCAATTCGTTGGAGAACAGGGGAGTGGTAAGCAGAGGTAAACGTTAATATCAAAGATGTATATATTGAAGGGATGAACATTATGGTTGCGAACAGATCACACGAGGTGAGCTCGCGTCCTGGGTTTTCGCTGAGCGGCCGCTGGAACGAAGCTGGTAGATAAACTCTTTTCTCTTCGGGTGAACAAAGGTAACTGATGCTCGCCGAGAGTGTCATGCATGTGTCCCGTTGCTGAGGACGGAGAAGCTCTTCCTGCTGTGATGGAACGAAAAGCAGTCACACCGACATAGGAATATGCACATATTAGCCTTTGATATAGATAAGTTTGTCCGCAAGAGTTCAGGTTAGTGCAGTTTTTGTTTTCACCAGATAACTCAAACAGAATGATGATTTCAGGCTAGGCTGAAAATGTCTCATGTTTTATATTTATTTTGCTTTTTTAATTTAGTTATAGTTAGTTACATTTTTTTTATTGTTTGCGTTGAGATTTTCTTCATTCGCCAGATAATGTTTAAGGAGTTTTCTTAAAATTGAAAAATAACCACACATTATGTTAAGATGATCAGACTTAGCTATATAAACTCTCGCTGTCTTAAATTAGTTATTGCATTCCCGAAGAGGAGATTGGCGCCGCCTACGCAAAAGCTGACCTTTAAAGTTAGAATGGCCATCTTTCCATTTATAAAATGTCACCTGCCTTCTTCTACTTGGCACTGGTCTGTTTTATGATAGGATTAAAGAAGTATCAATACTTTACTCCTATTCTCTTATATTATCTTGATATACGCATTTAAAAGCTTGCTTTAGAGTCTATTTCTTTCCATACAGAAGCCTTTTGTTGGTATGAATTAAGTGGTCTATCACAGTCTTCACAGCCTCATACAATGTGTGCCTCACACAGATTGGTCCTGGTCATATCCTCATTTGCAAAGCCTGCAGGCTTTTACAGTGATATTTTGTATTTTCCCACCTCTTTATCTTCACCACTTCAGAACCTAGAAATTACAACACCAACAAAGTAATTCGATAAAGCAAAAAAATACCAGTTTCCTTTAATTTTTATCTCTAAATAAAAGAAACAAAGAAGCTAGTGAAGAAAAGGACAATCAATGTCGAAGGAGCTAGCCATCTCTTCGATTGTCGAAATGTTCTTGATATATATAAAAAAAACTGGCATTTGAGCAAGTTTTACATTCATTAAGATTTCTTTTAATCGTGTTATTCGTCTTTCATATTTGCAGACAAAGGGGCTAGACGAGGTTCAGCTTCACTCTTATAAAACAATTTTCAGTACTCAGTTTAATGACTGCTTTGCTGATGTGTTGCCGTGCGTGATCTTTCATCTTCTCGTCTTCCTTCTGCATAAACATTTTCGTCGAATGTTCGACTCTCGCTTTCAAACACATTTTATCTTTTCTTTTCGACTTGCCTAGATTCCTTTGGGGAGTTTGATGTTAATTCAACACGAGTTATCTCCGTTCGACAACACGTGCAGTAGCGTCACCAGGGGAAGCTCTCGCATTTAGATGATTACTTCGACTCACCAGCAGCTAACCTCGACGTTTCGCATCGCTTCAGCTTGTCAAAACCATCATGGTGTGCCGGTGACGAGGGTAAAAACATTACAAACGCGGTCTCTTTTTCCCTCGGCTATCACAAGATCACTTTCACGAATCGACGTACAGTGTCCAACGAAGAAGCCAGTGGGAAGGCGGCTATTTCCAGGCGATTTCTGACCCCTGTCGACCGCTAAAGTTCCCCGCGAGAATTAGGAGCTGGCCGGGGCATGAAGCATTCCCTGACGGGATCATCCCACGGGGAAAAAACTGGCTAATTCGATTTGTCCCGGTTGGCAAAAGGGCCAAATATCCCTTTTATTGCAAAATCGAAGGCCTCACACCTGCTAGGCAAATATCACACTAAATGCGATAATTTAATAAACGCAAGGCTGCTCCCAGGCGGACTGCCATCCAATCCATCTTAGCCTGCACACGGACGACTACTGGAGTGGGGGAGAAGGGACGGGGTGGAGATGCCGCGAGACGCGCCTAACAATGTGCAAATATTGGGCGTGATGCAGCTTAGAGACGGCTCTCGTGCCAGTATGATCCAGTTATGAATTTGATTTCCATCCATGGCGATTACGCGCCGATTTGGAGGGATGGCTAAATGCATTATAAGCATATTAGCGATGCAGAGAAACGAATGATTAAGAAAACTGCCCCTTAGACTAATCTAATAGAGTCTGGCGGAGCGAGCATCAAACAACAGAGGCATACATTTGTGACGGAGGAGAGAATTATGGTCATTAACCGAGCAGGCATGTAGTGTACGCGGTGATAACCGCGCTGTCGCAAACGCGTCGACTCCCAGAGTGCCATGCTCTTTTACAGAAAGATGACGTCAGCTTTGTATAGCTGACGATCCACGATATAGCTGATTCTTTTAAAAGTACAGTTCTTTTATTTTTTTATCACCCCATTTGGTCAACAAAAACTCGTTTAGAGTACTCACTCCGAGCAGGTTTCTGAATAATTAATAAGCAAAAATTAAAGAAGTACATATAAACAAATAGATTCTTTTATCCTGATTTCAGCATCAAGATATTTCTGTGATTCTAATAATTTAAAAAAGAAAAATATAGTGTTTTTATACCGATTTCAAGGATAACAAGCTTTTTCTATACCTCAAAGAGTTTTCTTCTTTTCTTTTTTTTAAAGATTTTTAATTTCTAGGTAATTGATATTAAATTAAAACGCTGACTTTGAATGATGATTTCACCAAAAATTAAGTACTAGACTAAACACTTAGAAATCATCATATAGCAACACTGCCTAACACGGTAAACTGCTATGATTTTTGTCGTCAGGACATTCAGATTGTGGGAAAATATTAGTAATATCCCTTTAAAATTGGGTTTTTTGATCAAATGTCACTGCTTTGTCTCGTAACGCTCATCTAAGTAAGCATTAAAAACAAGAAAAGAAAAACCCTGAAATTTAAAAAATGGTACAGCTCTGGTTCTAATTAGGCTACAGATGTGAATATGGTATCAATGATTTAGCTTGTTTAGCTATTTTCGGTAAATGTATTCATTTAGTTCCATAACTCGTCAAATGACATTAAAGTATATTGTGCGATCTTTTGATGTATGCTTTTCATAAAAATGCAGATTTTAATTAATAACAGCAGTACAGTCTCGGGCAGAAAGCATACACACTAACATAGCAAAGTTTACAAATTATTTGTGAGGGACAGAAATGAACAACGTCAGACTGGAATAGGGTGGCCATAAACACAGCTCCAGTTTCAACTATTCCGCTGAAGCATAAGTCTGAAATATCGCTTAAAAGTTATTCCAAGACTCCACTTCATACCTACCTTGCAAATTTCTTCTTTTATCTTTTTAAGGTAGGTGTGTTGAATTGTAATAGAACTCAAGTAAGTTTCAAAGTTTTAAACACGAACATAGAGAAAGATGTGTGGATTGGAGAATATAGTTTAGAATTGTAGTATAGTGTAAACTCGAGTTACAGGTTTTAATTGTATGGGCTGAAAGAACTGGAGCCCTTCTGGATGAGGAAGAATCGCCTCCAAGGACCATTCCTTGACCGCCTTTGGTCCAGCACCCAGCAGCACTTGGGCAAGGCTGCTAGGAGCACCGTTAGCCCCGTGACGTCACCGCGGAGTACGGCCTTCGCGTTTGTAATTGTTATTGGATTCTAGTTGGCTAGAAATGTGGAGGGTGACAAGAGGAACGATGAACTGCGAGTAACATACTCGAGCGGTCATAAGCTAGATACAGAACTGGAACCTGCTAAACAGAAAAGTGCGAGGAGTGTAAAGTCTTCATATTTGGATTGTAAGATTTTACTATGTTGTGATTGATGGGGGGAGTGCCCTGGATGTAAACATTGCGTCTATCGTTAGCTGTTCGTCGCCTTTAAAACACTTTGTTAAGGCGAGTTGTTTATAAAGGAGTATTTGTGTTGTAGTCTGTAAAGTCATGAGTCACTTGACAAAAAATAAAAAAGATTTGGGCAGCCTCAGGCAATCGTTTTGTTGTGTGTTGAAAGAGCGCGCATTTGTCTGGCGTAAGTGTATTGTTAGGCCACCCGTGCCGGGACATCAACCAACATTCATACCCATTTCTTTAGCATGTAGCACGCAACTCAAATGTGCACATACATGCCTGTTTTTGTCCATATAGTTAAAAGATAAGCCTGCCATAAATGTAACTAGCTACATATTTGAGGAAGAGATACTACTACACATTAATACATAACTTTCAATATTCCAAATTACTTCATTTAGTTCATAAAATATTTGCAACACAATGATTTGAGAAAATAATAATAACTGTGCAATCTACAGACTAAATACTTTGTAGATGTGCGCATATCATATCACTTACTTTCACGAAACAGCCTACACTTCTTCTGCAGAGTTTGTGCCTTCCGTATCCACAGACAGGATGTTTCGTAATACAGGCGGAACATGAGTTAAACAGGCAAATCTTCCCTTCTTTGGAGTTTAAAAAAAAATTAAACCTAAACGCATTTGACTTGCCTTACTAAATAGTTTTTAAGATTTGCAGCTGAAGGATGAAATTAACAAATATGAGAATAGACAAAGGCATTTCCCTTTAAGAAACTCCTTATTCATAGCTCGCTGAAGTTTGATCTTTATTGCAAATCATACATACGCGAAATAACTCACAGGCTTCGTCTCAAATCGATCTGTATTCCACAAAAAAAGGTGGGGGGTGGGTGGGTGGGAGGGTTTGGCATTTATGAAGATCAGCTGTAGAGCCAACATTATTATTAACAGTAAGTAGTCAACAGCTTGATAATAACTGGACTGCACTGGACATATTCCTGTAAATTGACAACATTTAATACAAATGTATTTATTTATAAGCATGGAATAAAATCTGAGCTCTCTTCACACCTCCAGGCCACCTGCCCGGAGGACACTGCGTGCGACACTCACAACCTGCACATCCGCACAGGTGAAATCTAGACGTTTCAGCCAGTTGCTGCCTGATGGCGCGGCACAGCGCGACAAAGCTGGAGCAGGTGACTAGGCATTATCAAAGGTTTTTGTGCTCTCGCTTGCCTACCAGCGTAACGAGTTCAAGACTGCTAAATTGCGACAAAACACGAACACTCCATGGTGAGACCAGCTGTGCAACTGTATAACATGACCAGCTGTAGTTCAGCGTTTTAGACTGGAAGGTAAGAGAATCAGACACAAAGTAAGGCTGTGTATTCACCTGTTTGGTCATGATACAGAAAAACTGATGTAGAATATTATCTTCCTTTTCATGGTACAATGCAGTAATAAAGAGTAACCTTACATTGTTTAATATAAAACTTTAGGCATCAGATAAAAAAAGAAATAATGAATGTATATTGAATAAATAAAAAGGAAAACTATCACCTTAGCGCCTACTCCGTCACCAGATCGGAAAGCAATATGTATTCTCCTACCTTGGCGTACTGTCTGATTAAATGTGCATGTACACCTGGAAAATAGGCAGTAATTACTAGGTAATTATAGTAATTACTAGTAATTATAGGCAGTAAATGTAATTTTGCATCTTAATGGCGAGATGTGTAAACTATTTCAAATGGCTTACTTAAACTCATTACAATTACTAATTATCGAAGTTTTAGTGAATAACTCTTTCTACTTGGCTCTTTTTTTGCTTCTTCAAGCATCAGTCTCTACAGTGATATCTTTGCCATTTTCTCCGCTGCAGCTTTTACATTTTTTCTTCTCCAGACCACATGAAATTCTCGCATTTTCCAGTGCTACAAATGTCAAAAGCCTAGAATGAAGCTCTCTGACTTCTTGCAAGCTGCTCTGCACTGATGTTGTGATGATGCAACCTCGACACCAGTAATCTGTGTGCATGCTAAAAACAGACAACCATGTGCACTGCTGTCTAATTTGTCTCCGTCGCCTTTTGGAAATGCATTAACACTTGCACCGAGTGCTTGAGCTGTGTGCACTGTAACTGCTCAGATCCTTCGAATTGTTGGACTCTGTCTTGCCATGACCGCCAACCCATTTTGTAATTCCTTCCATGCGATGTTATTGTGGTATGCTTGTGTACAGGATTTCTTTTTCTGGTTCGTATTTCTATCTGTTGATATGTTTCTGTATACTTATATACTGATTAAGTATTTTTGTCTATATTTAGTTGTTCTTTGTTCTTATTTGTGTAACGGGCCTTGAGAATACTGTATAGTTAGTAAAGAAGACGCGCGATATAAATTCGCCTTACTTTTTTCCAGAGACCACAATGCTAATTTTATTCGTCTCCACAGTTGCACTTCATTTTTTAAGTGTGGTTGTTGCACGTGTTCTTGGTTGACTTGGTTGTTCTGTCAGTAGCTGCTGCCACACAACATTTTTTAGAAATCTCAGAATTGCAACTTTCATTTGTAAACACTATATTTTCGTGAGCGTCAATTGTCTAAGACATTTTATTTGTCATTTACGTCCAAACGGCTACTTCCCGTTTGTTTCCTGACATGGTCAGATTTTCTTTCTTACCTTTATCTTTTAACTTTAAAAACACGCTATTTCGCCGTCTCCGGTTTGTACATTGTGACCAGGCTGAGGGCATTCTCCCAGTTAAGACTAATATTTTTTTCTGTACCATTTTAGTCTTAACTCTCTTGAACATTGCGCTTTAGTTTTAGCTGCATTTGGCATGCTAAAGAAAAGGCAACTCTATCGTTGTTCTTGGTTATGTTTTTCGAAAGAGAAGAGTTTTGTGGCAAACCTGGCACAATCCTAATTAATTTATCCTCAAGGAATAAATTTTCAAAGGAAAACAAAAAAAGCATTATATTTACTCCAAAGTGAAAACCTTAAATAAATAAATGCTCTTCAGTCCAGTCTTCATATTTTAGTCCCGGTTGAATTTATATCATTCTTTGAGTTAATGGAATGTTTCTGTGTACAAGTCACATCAGTAATAGGATTGCTATATAGTAGACACCAACCTTTATCCATTTTCGGTTGCTTTTTTTTAAGTATCCTTTGTGAAACTCGCATATATATATATACTCGTTGTTACAGCGTTTTAGTGTAAGCGAACGTCTTGCACAAAAAAGTTCGAGATTTCCAGTGAACAACAACTGGTCCGAACACTACCCTCTTGTCTGTGTGTTATGTTTGACACCAGTCTGAAACCGACAAGTTTACGACTGCATCGCATGCCACTGCCAATTTTTTCGTCTCGCTAGTTGACCTTACTCTTTCTTTATCTGGTTTTATCTCAGTCTTTCTTTCCTCAACCTTCACATGGCCCGTATCCGTACAGTAAAGCGGAGAAAGGAGGTGAAATGAAATGTGTAAACCTGACGAACAGTAAATAATTGGGTGGAAAGTCTCAGAAAAAAGCAAGGGTAATATAACAGACAAATGTTTTGTGACTGAGTGTGAGTTGGTAGCTATGCATAATCATACGTGTATCAAGCATAATCAAAGCTCAGTTGTGCACCAGCATTATTATTACTATGATGACTGTGATGGTTATGATGATATCGATGATGAATAATTTCATTGCCTTACTCCTGTAGAAATTCACTGAAATCACTTCCAAAGACCACCTAGGAATACCCTCTAACTTTTAGTGTCTACGTGACAAAACTGCGGAACGAGGGTGCCTTTCAGGTTCACCATCTTAAGATGCCTTAGAAACTGAAAAGAACGTAGTCTCTAGACTACGCAAAGTTTTTGCATTGTTCTTCATTTTACATTATTGATTTTAATAGTCTAGGGAAGAATGTGGTTTGTACAGCGCATTGAAATGCCTTTCCAAAGTCTTGAAGCAGTCACTTACTCATTGTACAGCAAGGTCAACTGGGGGAACATACGCTGCGCCACACGGGTATCGAACCGGGTAACATGTACGCCTTAGGTCTCTTAATTGTTGCTCTAGCCACTAGGCTATTCGCTTGCCCTCTCAATGTGCTGTTGGGTCTTTCTGGCTTTCTCAATTTTTTGTACCAGGAAGGATGCTGTGTATGACTACTAAAGTATGTCAGCAACACCCGTTCAGCCTACTCATTATTATTATTTGAATTTTAATATCGCAAGAGGTAGAAACGAAAAACAGAAAAAAGCGAAGAAAATCCATAATTATTTATGCTTTTTACATATTCTGAAGATCTGTTTTGTTTACAAAAATCAAGGGAACTAAAGATGGGTTTTAGCTTTTGTCTCAGAGCTGACATTCTTACGTGAGAAGTTACGAGGAGCATTGGCAGTAAGCAATTAGCCTGGAAAACAACATTTTCTGTATAGGAAACAAAGATAGCTATGTTCCATGCTGCAAAATTCATCGACACCTTAAATGCCAGACCACGGATGTATCCATCCAATATACACTAGCAGACTAGCTGATGCTTCCACGAACTTTCATTTCCAGTGGACTGCTGACTCACGTCATGTGACTGAACCAGTGGCGTAGGAAGATGTTCGGCGTTGGGGGGGCAAACTCCCTGCTGACAGTGAACGGCGTCCGCACTCGCACATTACGTAAAAAAGGATGGGGGGTGGGGTACTGCACGCACGCACGTACACTGTGGTAGCATCACAACACGCTGCTTTATTGTTAAAAGGCAAAGCAGCATTAAATAAGAACAAACAAATTAAAGAATGACTCCCGGTAACGCATTCACAAGAAATGTGATAAACGTTATATCATATACAATCATATTAATCAAGGCTGGCAAGTCAGTGTGCCAAAAAAACTGCGTCTTCGGTGATTTCTATTAATGAACTCCATTGCAATCTCGTCCAGATTAAGCTTAGATCACCCTCTCTTTAAATACACGCATAATGAGACAGTTATTCAAGCGCGTTTGTGTCATGGAACTTCTCAGGTATGTTTTTGTTTCTTTTAAGGAAGAAAAACTGCGTGGAAAAAACAAAGTAAAGATTGAATTAAGCCTACTCACCCAACGGCTCGTGACACGCTTTGTTCTATCTCACAACAAACGCGGGGAAAATACGCTGGTTTGCTGGAACCTCTTCTAGACACCACGTACGCCAGTTCCAGCGACAGTACACACAGCACGTGGCAAACCCCCGACTACTCCCAGAGACGGGCACAGGTCTCTCCACCACCGCAAAAACTCCTCTTCCGCCCCGCCGTTCTCCCAGTCCTGTGTGGCAGGTTTCTATAGGCTTCGAGAAACCTCAGAACCTTTCCCTACCACAGGGACCAGCGTCCGCGAGATAATACACGTTACAAAGAGACACAGCCCTATACCTGAACTTGGTGTCCACACACCCTAGGAAAATAGCCCCATCCACCCAAGAGAATCAAAGAGACCAGAGAGAAGAGACGCAAGGCTACCCTATAATTAAGGGCCATAAACTGGCCAGACCCACCGTGGCCAGGGGACGAAAACTAGGGTGGGGAATGGCCTCAGGGCCACCCCTTCCTCGCTACCCGACGGTGCTGAGCCAGCGATGCGACACTTTCTTATGGCCATCTACCAAAACACGGACACAGATATACAAACCAAACAGTATAACACAGATAACTTATGTTGAGTACCAGCCACAGTCGTTGATGATAAAAGAGTGCCCTTGTGTAGTTTTGAAATGTTACTTATGCACTTCCCCTGAGTCGTAGATAGCAATAATACCAGTCTCTCTGTCTCTAACAAAACTACCAATATAGGGACTCAGAGTCTTTGCCTTACTTAGGTGAAGTCAAAGCCGTCAATTCGCACTAAACCGTTGGTGTTTAGTAAGATGGAAGTCCTCGTGCTTCGCTAGCTTTTCACAAAGTGTAAGGGTTCCTGGCAAGACTGGGTATTTGGTATGCAACTAATTCGTTACTGGCTTTCTGTGTTCCCGATGGCCAGTGCGACCCCTTTTGGTTGTAAGCAATAGCAGATAATTTTAGGGTGACAGCGAGTGGGTGGGGGATGTTTGATGTTGGTCAAACAAAACCGCCAAAGAAAGGCGTCGCATATGGGCAGGGGGAGGGAGACCACACTCGATATACCGATGTACTGTCCGGCTGCTTTCTTCGCTCAGGCTTCAACAACAGCCTGCAATTAGCATGGCAAACAATAACACGGACTGTCCCCGATCTGATCGTCAGAGGTGTTAGAGCTCCACTTGCCTCAGGGCCCGCTTTTGTGACGGTGATGACGTCTCCTCTCTACGTTCCCTACCTTTCTTCAGTTCTTTGCTCTTTGTGAGAATTACGTCTCAAATATTGGGGGGGCAAAAGGATATTCCTGCCCCCCCTGTATTTTCCTTGGGGGGGCGGCTGCCCCCGCTGCCCCCCTGGTTCCTACGCCACTGTGAACAAGTTCCAGCGCTGGTGGGAAAAACCATTCACATTCGTTTTCCTTGTCATTATGCCAGACTCATGTTTTGACTTCTTTAACCAATGCTGGTAAAGTTCTAGCTACAAATACATTTTTTGTTAACTTGAATTTTTGGTAAATTTCTGTTGAAAACTCAAAGTGCTGTCAACTGTCAACACTGGACGTAGACCATACATAAGGTGACTTCTTTTTTGCGTATGCTCACATCACAAACTGATGTGCAGGTGGCCTTGCACCAAACACTTGGGACTAAATAGGAAATAGAAGAAAGGGTGTGGGTAGACAGTCATCCAACTGTTAACAACTGTAGCTAAAGCAATGTGCAGCACGGAAACCTCTCAGGTATCTGTAGAACTCTGGTTTGCACCTCGACAACTCCACTTTGACACTTGTCTTAAAATATATCAGTGAATATAAATGAGGTAATATACAGGCCCATATTCCGGTTTCATTATGAACGTAAAAGTGATAAAGCTGACCTACAAGAATTTTTTTTTAAATCGTCACCTTCGTTTGCAAATGCTGTGATAAAAGCTCTTTATGGATGTCATATCTCAGTACAACTGCAAGAGAGTATAGTGTTTCCTGCTTTATATTGGTTTTCTTTTATTCCGTGCATATGGTGAGGTACGTGCTAGATTTTATGGAACAGGTCCGAGTTATATTAAAGTTTAGGAGATGATTACTGTTTAGTTGTAGTATGAAAGTCAGGCATTTATGTACTAAGTAGGCTCTTAAGAAGTTAAATACAACTAGCGAAATGTTCATTCAGCGAAACATCCATAAAGTTTTCGGTCTGCGAAAAATTGGAGTAACTGTCTAAAAGGCCTAGAAGTCGTGTATTTATAGTATCTTCATCGAACGATGAGTATCTACAAAAACTTTATTAATTGGCTTTTCATGTATGCAGTTAAATCTACAACTGTACAAACATTCTGTTTATGGGTACAGTGTAATTGAATTTTGATTTTGCCCTCATTTGCTTATTTTGTGACAAGTCATTTCCTCTCGAAGGGTTTTGTGGTAACTGCTGCATGAAGCTAGAATCACATTTTCAATGCAGCCGCCATCTTTGATGATGACGTCATGTCTGTGTTACGAACGAGAAAAGATGCCCTCGCAAGAAACAAAAAGGTGCGCGTGATCGGGGCAAACAGGGTTAGGCTAATGTGAAAGAAGAACCGCTAGAATGAGATACGCTACACAATTTGAGTCCAGCGCGGTGAAAAATACCACGCGACGATAATATCGGCGGATTGCAGGGCTGGTGGCTAGCCTTGGCGCCAGGGCAGGGCTTTGCATACCTAATAGCGAGTGATAATGCAGAAATTACCCCGCCAATTATACGCAGCCGCCAGCGAAAGTGACAAGAAAGCGCCGCGCCGCGCCTAGAGACGTCGCTGGTTGGCGCGTGCACTGTCAACAGCAACACAGGGACCGCCAGCACCGTTAGTGACACATGCATTGCCATTATGGTTGCCTGGCTTCGTAGTCAGCAGGCATTCCCTTCCATAAAGGCTTACTTCATAAAGTATATATTTATTATATCAGTATATCCTCCCATCCAGAAACACCGCATTACGTCGACTACCAAGTTATGATTGTAAGAAACCTTTGAATGGCATCAATGGATGCACATGTCCTTTTCTTATTTCAACGATTCCTTCAACTGATTGCGGCTTAAGCCCTAGTTTGTTTAAACTTTTCATCATAATCTAGGCTTGTGTAATGAAAATACTCAAGCCAAAATATTTGGAATAAATGAATTAATTAAGGACTTTAGTCTAAAAGCAATTTCATAAGGGACATTGGATAGCAATGGTTTATTTTGACGTATTTGTTTACGGCTATGTAAATTATTGCTAAAACGTTCAAAAGGCAGCTGCAGGGATCTTACACAGAGACCGTAGACTGAAGCAACTGTCACACGTGGAGCACAGGAAAAAAACTGAGAAAAGAATGACATAAAGGCGACGTTTCCGTTGTGTTCTAGAGAGAGACAGCGCTCATCGAAACACAAGCGATGATAGAGGTTGTGGGAAAGGGAGACAGAGGTCACGTCTTTGAAAATTGAGATTATGTTATGTGAGTACCTCTCTTCTTTATTCCCCTTTATGTGTACACTGTACTGGGAAACTTACCGAATAATGACCTTTAAAGGTGAAACAATTTTTCCTATTTTCCTGTCCCTCTGTTCTAGGAGAATAAAATTTCATCTAAAGATATTTATTTCTTTTTCGCTAAAGTCTTTTTTCTTGATGATTTAGAGATAGTTTGATCGACAGATAAAAAAAAAATCAGCGGATTCCAGCCGTCTAAAAAACGACACCTGACAATATCATGACCAAACTCATCCGTAGTTGATTTCCACCAACTTAAATAGTTTTTATCAACAGTATCCTAACACTCCCCACCACTTGAGACGCTTTCACCTTTGTTATATAGCATGTACGTTTTTACCATTTTTGCTCAATGTATAGTGTAAATTGTCGCCAGTTTTGTTCAGGGAAAATATAAAAGAATCAGACAGACTGGAACAGGGCCTGCACTGTTCGAGGCCTTGAAAACAGGGGGATGGAAACCTCGCTTCCTTATCTGCGCATCGATGGAATGACTCCTTGGTGGCCAGCAGCGGGCAGGCACGGAGTCTGCGGGGATTAAGGGTGATGGCTGCTCGGCGGGTACAGCCTGTGGTCCGTGCAGTTATTGCAGGTCCGGCACCCTCACTCCCACTCATACACGGCGTCTCGTTCCTGTGAAATACGACAGCCTCTCGGTAATCTCCCGTCAAGTCCTCTGGCCCTACATGCGTCTCAAGTCCTGCTCTAAACGTAAAATAAGCACAAGCTACTGACAGATCATCCGCCCCTGCAAAATGCTTTTCCACCTCTCACGCGTTGGAAATGTTTGATAACCAGTCTCTTCCACAGAGAAACGTTGTGATGGAGAATGTTCCAAGCAAGAAAGATAATCATATAATCGACAGTCATTCAATCTAAACGTTAAACGTCAAATGGCTGGTATCTGTCGGCCCTTTTCGAGACGCTATCATTCACAAGGCACCAGAGCTCTAGCCTGATTTTTCAGACACGTTCTTTTACAAGGCTACAGGGTTATGTTTTCCCTCCATCTGAGTGCAGCTCCAAACACCCAAGATGGCAGCCTCTGTTCAGTGCACTCTGTTCCCAGTGGCCAAAATCACAGACGCTCTTGCACTGTCTTTCGCAAACACCATGCTGACAAAACTGTCAGTGAACAATGAAGGTTCCACTGACCTGACCTACACTTTGAAGTAACTACCACATTAAGTCACACAAAAAATAACTCACCCAGCCAGCCACCCATCCAGAATCTCTCACACATAAAGTCACACACACACACACTCGTGCATTATGTGGACTATATTGTGAAGGTAGCGGCTCCGCCATGAACCGGCTTATGTTTTTCGGTTTTTGTTTTGGTTTGCTTTTTGGTGGGACTGTCCTCTGTTCTCTCCATAGTCCATGTTTGTCATTTGAATCCATGGTCCTTGATAGTTGATTCTCCTGAATTGTGAGCTCTGTTGAGAACTTACTGGTGCAGTCAATAATTGTTTCTCTCCTAAGTTTGTTTTTGTCGAGTATTTCTGAGCAGCATAGTCTAGCATGACTGCAGCATAGTAGCTGGCAGTTCCTAGATTTCTCAACCTGTGAATTGAAAATGTATTTAACGTATTTTAGCGTGAAGCTATATCAGTCACTTAGAAATGTGTTCATTTGTCTCTTGCTGTCTTCAACTAATGTCCTCGCGGCTTGTTAGTACATGGTCGGGAAAGAAAGATCAGTTGATAGTTATTTTCTTCGATACGAAAAGGACTAAGAAAATAGCAAACTTTGGCCAGACACAATTGAAAACTTCACACATGCATTTGTTTAAAGCCAGATCTCTGCAACATTACGCTAACGAGAAAAACCAGCACACACCCTAAAGCAGGTGTAAAAGCCTGCTTGCAGTGAGTCTGAGTTATGAGACAGGCGCCTGCCCTTAGCTCGTTAAACAAAAAAGCTCGACTGGCAGCATCTGCATTTCGTCAGCTTAAACGTCATCACACGTGCTATCGTGCAACAGAGCGTGACGAGAGCAAGGTAAGAGCGTAGCAGGAGATAAGGGCGCCTGTTGCCCACCTTGCTATTACTAGTTAGCAGGCAGAATTCTGTCTTATACTGCCTCCCGCCCCTTTGAAGGTAGTCCGAGCTAGACCTAATGTAGCCAGCTCTTGCACAGGCGGCAGGTTTAGAATTTTGTTGAGTCGAGAGGGACTTCATTTCTGTGACTATTTTGTAGCTGGCCAGTGCCTGGAGATGTAGCTGCCGTTATAGGTTCGTGGTTGTAATTGTATCTGGCGACTGGCATTATTTTGCGTCCATTGGCCGGGTGCACAGGACATTGAAATTGCTAATATTTTATAAACACTTTAATGACAGCTATGTGTTTCCCATCTAGCTAGGGATGTATTGTGCACCAAGCTCATGGTGCCACGAGCAATACTAGACGGTTATACAAGAAGTCTGCATGTTAGTTAGCACTTACAGAGCATTTTCGAGGAGTGATCTGCGTAAAAAAAATGTACTTATCGCATAGAAACGTGTGATATACCTGACCCACATATGACCCAGCATTTTTTTTTTTTTTTTGACACTCTACTTACGGTGAGTCCTTGTTGTCGTC
The DNA here is from genome assembly GCF_003073045.1 of Pomacea canaliculata. Taxonomy (NCBI): domain Eukaryota; kingdom Metazoa; phylum Mollusca; class Gastropoda; order Architaenioglossa; family Ampullariidae; genus Pomacea; species Pomacea canaliculata. The sequence continues at coordinate 10,695,222 of NC_037601.1, forward strand.
GATACTTGATGTCGAAGTTAGGCTGTCAGATGCATGTAAATTGCTGAAGAGATTGTACACAATGAACTGGTGAGGAAACCTCACACAATACTTCGGTGTGAAGGGGTGCGTAGAACAGTCTAGCATGAAAGGACGCACAATGCGGTTTGGTGTGATAACGCGCAGGATAATCTGACGGAGCAGCATGCACCGATCACACTAAAATGTCTGGCTACGAGCAGTCTCTCAGTCGCTGCATCTTGATTTATGATCACGTGAGCGAAAAATCAACTTCTGGGGACATTGGATGAACATCATGATATCTCGTCAGCGTTATCCTTTCATCGTTTTGGATGAGAAGGAGGTTTCTGGAGCGACGTTACCCCTTAAAGTAGGCGTCTAGCAACTCCTCATTGATCTTCCATGATAGCCGAAAACATGAAGACTATTTATTATCAAGTAAAACCAGTTTTGTTAGACATATTACAGTTTTAATAAAACTCATTTATTATTCATTCATAATCTAAAGATTTTATAGCGCGTAACTTGAGTTTGATACATTCTGCCTGATGAAAAACAAACACAGAGAAATAATAATAATAATAATAATAATAATAATAATAATAATAATAATAATAAATCTCACGTCCGTACAGATGCAAACATGCTCACAAATTGCCAGATTTTCATCATAAGATAAATGAATTAAGTTTCAATTATCAACTCAAATTATCAGTTTAGTATGGCCCTTGCTCAAGATCACCCCTTCCTTATTTGAAATGTGAAAAGTTTGGTATGTGGTGTGGTTTCAAAAAAACAAGTGTCAGCTTTTTCGTTTAATAAATAAACTAAATAGTGTGCCCCATTAATCTGACTAATTACTCACAGGGAAGACTGTCGCGACTTGTGTAAAGTTATATTGATTTGTTATATTCATTGGTTCCTCAAACATCGCTAGACGTCCCTTGACATGTATTTCTAGTTCACGGAGAAGTATCCAATGTTGGCATTATAGAAGCTTCCCGCAAGTAACCCGCATTTTTGTAAATAAGACTTAACCCACGATTTTATGCAGCTATCATGAAAATCTCTGCTACTTTTGCTGCTATCGCAGTACTATTTGGGCAGTTTGATGCTAACTGATTCTGAAAGTACCTTGAAAATATAGCGTATTCTATACTCAACAAGATATATAGAAACAAACGAAAGACTATTTTAACTTTTTGGGTTAGTTTATAAAAATGTGTCTTTGTAAACGACAGGAAACTGTACCGAAACGTTTATTTGATATCGGTTGCGCGCCGTTAATAAACAGTATGAATTTAGTTCGAAATCAAATCGGTGTCTTTTGTGCAACTTACAGGAATCAGTCAAAATGAATCAACAAATGCACTATAATATGCACTAAGTATGCAAATCGAATAGGACGAAGGAGAATTAAACAGTAGAAAGACTGCGAGCTATGCATCATATGAGTCTCAACTTAACAAAACACAAATTAGACAGTGTTGCATACTTAAGGTCACTTTTGAGACAATTTTTCATCTATGCCTCCAATATAACATCTAATTCAAGCTGACCTAAGGTTCTGAGCTAAGCTGGGCGACTGCGTGGCTTTAGGAAAAGTTAATTTCTTATTTGCCGTCTCCAACAAAATCCTTCCGGATGTGTGAGACCTTTAAAATCTGCTTGGCAGTGTTTCCAAGAGAACATGACCTGGACAGTCGACTTCCAGACATCAAGACAAAGCTTTTACGACAGAGAACAACCACCGCGAGTACACTTAGGGGGCGCTACTGGCGAACAATGGGTGTTTGGTTGCCTTGGCGGGAAAGTGCTTCTACCTAGAGGGGGGGGGGAATTGGTGTTTTACGCCGTGTCAGCAGCTAAGGCTATATTACGGCAAGCAGCCAGCCCTGTAAACAGATGCCACGTGCAGAGAAAGATCATCGTGCCCGAGACGAGAAATGAACTCAGGGCAGCCAACCTTCACTGTATTGGTGACAGGCGCTAACAGCGCTAACCGTTGCGCTAACCGTTGCGCCACCGGACCGCTACTCTACCTAGAGGGGATTTCCTACTATGACAGGAGCGGGAGCGGGGCAGAAAATCGGAGTGCCCGGAGAAAAAGCCGGACGGCATTTCTGCCAGCAGATGTCCCGAGACGGGATCTGATCCCCACGGCCTCTCACTACAGTGTTACAAGCGAGTGTTTTCTCTACCAGGATCTCTGTCACCAGCAATGTAACCGTTAGTGATCAGTTAATTCAGAACAGGCTGAGAGAAATCATCCTGCCTTCAGTGCCACCTGTCGCCTGACCTATCCTGGCACTAGCTCGCGACCTTGTCCGGGCGGCTTGAACATGGCGTCATTTAACTTGGTGAAGAAAGCAGTCGGCGAGAGCTGTGTTTCTCTGCACCTGGTGTAAGACAGCTTGTTTGGCGTGGACTACAAGGATGGGAGCAGGGCCGCCGAGAGCCAGCCCGGGCCCCGGGACAGACCTCTCCGGGCCCCTTGTACTTGTAATCGTAAATTTTTTTCCCAGTATATAATGTATGTTTACAATTCGAATCTCAATATCTACACTCAAACTCAACTTCTGCATGTGTAATGCTTTGGTGTTCTGTCCTTAGACCTTTCTTTAAAAGAAAAAGAAAAGGAGAAGAAGAAAAAAAAATCCACTGACCAAGGCCGGGCCCCCTTGACAGCCGCGGGCCCGGGTACACCAGACCCCCTGTCCCCCCCCCCCTCTCGTCAGGCCTGGATGGGAGCATGCAGTATCTTGTACTACCAGTGCTACAGGCCATAGATGGAGCATTATTGTCTGGGATGACGACACCAGGCTACACGGGACTCGAGTCGTTTAGAAATTATGCAGGTCAGTCGCAAGGACTGGTCAGCATTTGTATTTTCTTCAGCACGACTTTCAGGAGATACTCTCATTCGACTTCGAGAAAAGTGCTTAAGTTCAGGGGACATTGATGCTTGAAATGCATTCAGGCCAAGGGTGAGGAACACACTCTTTTAAGTTTCTGTGCTGAAACCGTTATGGTATTTGTAAAAGAAGGTTGTAGCCACTAAAGCAGCAAATGCTGTTAAAATAAATGTTCTCAGTGTCATGTTATTTTTCCTTTTATTATTAAGTAAAATACGTTTAGATAACATTGTTATTGATTGTTTGCTCTTAGGCATAAAGCCACGAGTGACTTTGTAACTTTGCCTGAAGCAGTATATTTTACACGGTAGCCAACTGTTGCGGCGCTCAAATTAATCTGTAATATAATTGTGCCCCCCAATAAACTGGTGTAACAGTCTAACTCTGTGAAAGTGTCCAGAGAATCAAGGTATATAACATTGCCCACAGTCTGAAACTGTATAATGTTGTTCACAAGTATAATAGTGGATGCATAATAAGACTGCTTAATGAAACCGTTTTGGAATAATATTGATCGTTTGCCAAGCAACTCAAATATGAGACAAAATGCACGTTTGACATCATTCATATACAAGGGGGTTAAAGTTGCTCATGGAGGACTGCAGCTGTGTTTGTATCATTACCAGTCAGCCCCCCCCCTTTTATGGATCTGCATCACTGCCTCAGCGGCGCTGCTTCACTTTACATACAAGCTTCACTGCCCCAGGAGTCTGATATGCTGACAATATTCACTGGTATTTGACAAAGTTGGGTATTTTGTATTCAGTGTGGTGTAACAGATCACATCACATTCAGCACCATTGTTCGTTCGTTAAAGTGAACTGTGATACGATCTGGTGTGTCTTATTCATAATTAGTTACAATAATAAATGTACATTGGCATAACGCTCTACCACAAGATTAATGTAATGTTTTTATCACTAATCCATTTACATAAGAAGCAACACGAACAGTAGAAGTTTCACAACAAGTAAAAAGGGTGAAAGCTGTAAATGATATGTAACTATAGCCAGACTGAAACTTGTGCTTAAAACTCGAGAGGTGCCTAAAGGGCAGGTTTAAATGAAATGAATCTCTGCTGGTGGAAGATCTCACAGTAGGGAGGGTGTTCCAACGAGTTGATGCCGATTGGGTGAACATGCATTCACAAAAGGTTTTCGCTCTGATTCTAGGAATGGAAAGGAGGCGAGTGTCTGTACTGAGATGCCTGCTTGGAATATAGCTCCGAGATTTTGGTGTTTGTTGATGAGATACAGAGAACAGCCAGACAAGAGCGAATTACAGTAATCCAGTTGCGATAAAACAAAGGCACAGACGAAGAAGTGGGCAGTTCGAATGGAAAGATACATTGCTAGAAAACTGGCAATGCCCAGTCTCTCCTTAAGTAAGTATTAAGCATGTGGTTTCTTAAGCAAGAATCTGGTAGAGAACGTCAACCCCCTTTTCCCATGTATTTCTGCTCCAGGAAGGAGTGAAGCAGTATAGGGTGGGGGTGCGACGGACAGGGCTGGAAGAGCCATCAACGAAAAACTAACTAGAGTCCTTGCAACATGCTCTGCCAACACAGAAAAGACACTCTCCAGCTCTCCGCAAAATTGGCGCCAAATTGGAGACCTCTCACAACAAGCCTAACTGATAAAGCAAGCACCCTCTTGGTTTTGACAGGAATCTGAAACGCCAAGGCATTTAAAAATTAGGCGTTTTCCGATACGGTCGCTCTCGCAGCTAATCGAGTTTACATCTCCAGGCCGGGATGCGAGCAGCCGCTAAAATCACCAGCGACAGTGTCCATTTTGCTCAAACCGTGAGGTCAAGGGTCAGATTTGTGGCGCAAGGCAGGGTGGGTGCAGGGAGCGACAAGGAAGCCTGAAGAAGAGCGCAGAGAGGACACGTTCCAAGTGCACACGATCATAAAATGCTAGAGACGCTAATTAAAGCACTACCCTCTCCTCAAGTTTTCCCTTCAGCTTCTCGCTCTTGGTGCCCGCTATTACAGTCGCGATCATTTATGAGTCACAAAAATTAACGAGAATTAATGTTCCCCTGAGAGCAGGCGGCGCTGGTGCCGGGCGGCAAGTGCGATTCCTGCCGCTGGTGTGGAGAGATGGACGGAGCAAGAATTATCTTCTATCAGCAGTGATGTGTTCTGCTGGCTTCCCAGCCCGCCATGATGCTGTGACCATACAGGCGTCATTGGTGACATATCGCGGAAAGATGAATGTTTTATTTAGCAGCTTGGCTTGCTCTCCTTTCTCCTGCAGAGATAGCACGATAGAAATGAGTGATTAATTATCAAACGGCATATCTCTGCTTTCTCTCGCCTCTTGAAATTTTCATGCTGCATGTGTCTGTTATTGCATTAATTCATCTGTGTATGAATCAACCCTTCTTCTTCCGTGATAGCTGTATTCTACTATCGTCAATTGATTACATAAATATTTGCATTCATCTCTGTGTATGACAAAATAGCTGTTGATTTAGGGAAGACATACCGTTAATCTTCACTGTCTATTTAATTGCATAATTGCATCTATAATGTTATTTCTGTCTTTTTCATTGTGATTCTGTTTTTCTATGTGCATGCGTTATGTGTTTAGGTTTGTTTCTTTGAGAATGTGCATGTGAGAGAAAGAATAAGAAGGTATACAACTGATATCTTAAAAAGCTATACATTCATTGCTGCATCTTGAGCAAATCAGATTTACAAAATGACCTATTTTGACAACAAAAGTCGACAACCAATAATCTGTTTCATTATATTCCCCACTCTTACTCTCGTCGTGTCTGAAACCTGTTTAAGCATTCAATGTTCAATCTTTAATATTCTGCCAAAGAATGAAGGCTTCTCTGAGTTTGCATTTGAAGAAGGTTATCTTTATCAAGATTGAAATTACTATCATCAAATTAAAAAACTACAGAAAAATACAAGCCTTTGAAGACATTATAAAATCATATCAGTAGAGTAAAGAGCAAAGTACTGTTATGGAAAATAAAGTAATATAAACCTAATCAGTACATGTTAGCGGAAAGTGTGCTGGCAACAGAAATCTTCGCGTCCTAAAAACATAATAGCAGGAATGTTCCTGTCATTGTAACGACTCTCTCCCTGGCTGAAATACCCTCCGTAGGCTCGACAAAGCAGCTATTCTTCGACCAAAATTCTAACTCTTTCTCTTCCTTTCTCTTTCTTTCTCTCTCAACAATTATTCGGCTGATATTTTGGGTCTACTTAGAGCAGTGACAGCAGCAGAGCATCTCTGCACTTCTGACAGAGCTCATGAGGACTGTACTGTTTGACTTCTAGGTGGATTGAAGCGACAGAGCTTAACACCAGCGAGCACACAAAGTTTGTCACCGGTACAGAGCCACCACAGCAATACAAAGTATTCCCTAACGAAGAATGTGCCAGCTCACAGTTGGACGAACACTAACATCGTGACTTTGTATCACCTTAGCAGGTCGACAGATATAAGCTCACCTCTCTCCTCAGCTGGCGGGAAGTTCAAGAAAGTGTCTGACGTGAATTGTGCCCCAAGAGAGGGTCAATTTACAAATCGTATGAAAAGCAGTGGGAGGCAAAATGTTAAAAGCCCAATGATGAAGATGGAAAATGAGGGTTAATGTAACAATGTAAATCTACTTGCAACCAAAATCACAGAATTAATTGCTTCTGTTACGCGCTTACAAACATTAAACGCATGTTAACAGAGCGTGCGGGTAGGTACTGATGACAGATTGAAAACACTTCTTAACAAAGCGGGCATGTAGGTATTGTAAATGGCAGATTTAAAAAAAAAGCCAAGAGTCTTTTTTACTACAGTCAAATCTCTCTACTATGCCACCCCGCTACTATGCCACTCTCGGTATTATGCCACTTTTGCTCGGTCCCGACTATAAATTCAATGTAAAAAAAAATTTACTATGCCACCCCTACTCTCGCTACTATGCCACTTTTGTGTGATTGTTAAAAGGCACGAGTTGTGAAATTCCGCGCAGTGCTCGATTACTATACTGTATGGTAGTGTGGGACATCGCAGTTAGGTGGATGGAATCTAGCATGCACACAGGGAGGGTGGAGGCTGGCGATGGGAGGGTGGTCGCTGGCCGGGTGACAGTCACGTGACAGAGGGAGAGCGGGAGGGGGTCGATTAGCGACAGGATGCAGGTGTGCGGATGTGGTTGGGAGGGGTGGAGGATGAAGAGGTGAGGGGGAGAATGAGAGGAGACAGCTAGCGAAGCCGACGATTCTTGAGAGCTTTGGACTGACGGGTAACTTGAGCAAATAAAGCCGTTTTTATGAACCCTCCGTATTATGCCACTCTCGCTACTATGCCACTTTTGCTCGGTCCCGGTAGGTGGCATAGTAGGGAGATTTGACTGTATATTTTATTTCCGTGACATCATAATATTGTATGACAGAGAAGAAAATTGCAGTCAAAACAAGCATTTGTCAGCTAAACAAATTAAATTTTTTATTTCTACTTTAAAGGGAAACAACATAAGAAAGAAACAACATTTGCTCTACACGCCATGCTCGCACCTGCTCGAAGCTCGTGGTTAACAACAACTGCCACACATAATAATGTATCCTAGGTTGAGTCTGATTCTTGTAAAGAAGTTTAGTTTTAAGAAAATGGGGCAAGGAAAGTACAATCCACACGTAGCAGTGCCCTATATACAATCATTAATGCCGCATAAGGTACAACCAGCCACTGATACTGTTTCTGTCGTGCATAAAATATCTCTACCGCAGATGAAAGATGATGATGATGATGATGATGATGATGATGATGATGATGATGATGATGATGATGATGATGATGGAAAGAAAATATACTTACTAAAGTAATATGATGATTTATAAAAATTACATAAATGGTAATGATCCTGGCATATTAGACTGTACATGATTGAGACAGTACACAGTAAACTCTAGAGAAAAATACAAGGTAAGGGAGATATGCACATCCACTGTCGATTAACTGGCGTTTCAACACATCACCATTATCCCATGGGAAGGAGGAAGCTGGGATATTTAAGAGGCGCCCTACTAATTCTCATCGTGAATACATTTTCACTTCTCTTTAAGTCCCTGGTATTTAAAAAAAGGGAAATAATAAAAAACGGAAGTTCCGTATAGAGGCTTGGGCTCAAATTATTTACCCCCCCCCCCCCGACCCATCCACCCCAAATCTCTCAATATGTAGAAAGGAGCTGCTTATATGGTAACTACTGCTGTGAAAAGAGGTCTGATTTGCAATTAATTTAATAGAAATTGTAATATTTAATATTTTTCTGCACAGTAACTTTTCTTTATGTCCATTACTAACGAGTTCACACTCAGCTAAGTATTAAGACAACTGTTTCTGTAAATATAAAATTTTGAGATAAACTGTATTCACATGACGTCAATAGTAAATACCAGTGAGTGGTTCACAGTGTCAAGCGCACTGCATGTTGGAAGCGAAACAGTTAGCGCCTTCCTTTACCTCTCCTAATAAATCAAGACCCAATTTCTGTAGCTGCTAGGTAGGCAGTGGGCAGTGACCCATGGGAGGGGAAGCAGCCTCAGACAGTTAAGGCATTGCACCAGCGAATTTTCTGTTCCACAGTCGAGCCCTGTAACAACTCCCTGGCAAGAGTGTCTGTCATGCTAACCGTCACGTAACGACTCCATCTTACACTGTTTATGGTATCTACATCCCTTCATACCTTCATCCACTGTTTTACGTTCGACTCCTACCTCATCTTTATGTTGCTCAGTGTGTCTATACGTACCTCACTGTCCACTGTCCATCTTTCATTTATTATTATCGGTCTGCGCAGGGAGTGCGATCATGCTCCGCGTTCACATGATGATGATGATGATGATGATGATGATGATTACCCGTTTTCCCTCTTTAATTTTCCTCTTTAATGCCTTTGTTTTGTAGTGTTTCACTTTCCTTTCTTTGGATTGAGATTCATAACTTTTGCTTATTCTGTTACCCTCGTAAAGAAAGATTCTCTCTCTCTCGACTTCTCTACCCTTTTTGCAATTTGTGAAAAATCACATCCTTTTGAGCGGCGGCTGCCCCTACCTTGTTTCCTAGTTCTACACCACTGCCACCTGCATATATTCACGGTTTTGTCCTTTTCTGACTATCAATGAGACAAACAAGTTGGACGGTGCCACAAGACGCACTGAGTAATTTGCTAGGCATACGTTGGTTACATCACATTCTCTCGACCTACGTTCAAGCAGAAGCATTTCATACGTCTGTCCTCAATTTATTAAAATAGATAATTGAAATTGTTTTTTGTCCTGGTTCACAGATAAGATAGCTGTCTATTCGCTGTAAACTTTCATGTTCGAATTATAAAACCTTAATAGTCAATCATTTCCATTACTATTTTCGATCTAGACACCACATGCGAACGCAAAACAACACTGATCAAACCCATAGCATTTGCTGATTATACCAAAACGGAAAGTAAGTCTGACTCAAGCAGTTTTAATTATTAAAGTTATTTTCTTTTTAAAGCCTCAAAGTTTCAGGTACTCCTTTCTAACAAATATCTAACACCGCATCAAACATTAAGAGGAAATCTCATTGCAAAACAGTTGTAGCCACCTCAGTAATACTCTCCTTAACTTCTTATTGAATTAATAATAGTAATAATCATAATGTGTTTATTTGTATAGCACTTTCTCCCCACCATTAAAGGCGGGCTCAAAACCCTTCATTAAAAAGAAAAACACACATAATAATAATAATAATAATGGATTTCTAAATGATTTAAATATGGAAAAACATATTTTGTCATGATACTAGAAATAAATTAATCACTATTTTAATATAAATTTTAATAGATAGATTAATATGATACCTGATATCTAAAAGTATTTTGAAGACATCATAAAATGTTCACTTCGCACCAGACTTCAAGGCCTGATGATCTGATGATCAATGTTCCAATGGCATTAACATACTATATGGAACTAAAGATGTCACCATAATTCTCACTAGACTTCAAGAAACAATATCAACAGTATGACATTCTCACATTAACAGTAAACTGTGACAAGTCATGATTTATTGTACACAGTATTCAAGGGTTACTTAAATCTGGTTTGTATGTAATTCTCAGAAATTATTTGACACATACCTTTAAAGTGTTTAATATTAGCTGTAGTCAATTTTTTCAAGCTGGAATATTTATAATGGCAAACAAGTTTGATATTTGACAAATGGATATCGCATGATGAAAGCCTTTTTTCTGAGACTGAAAAATAGTCAAACCATATAATATGAATTTGAGAAAAAAGAAAACTCCAGAACCTCATATGATACGTGTAGTTTGAGCAAATTTTAGTGACAAAGATGTATTTGTCCACCATTTGCGAATATTTGCACAAGAAGTTTTGTAACACTTTTCCAATTTAAACATCTGTTTACTCACTCTTAATCTACGCTGTTTGAAGTACTCTGCATTACAATCACTCAATCGCTAAGTCCCTTTTTTGTTACATATATTTTTGTGTAAATCATAAAGTAGTAGAAATTGTTTGGTGCTGCAAGGTTTAGTTTTACATTATCAAAGAAGCTGCGTTTATTCTTACCCTGTGATTATCAAAATATTCGACATCATTTTCACGGAGCAGTTTTATCCTTTCTTTGGTGCATCTATAATAAGGGCGGGGAACCTTTTTCCTCCAGGGGCCTTTTTGATATTTATAATATTCTCGGGACATACGAAATTATATGCTTAAAAATTATACTGCTATATTTTGCTATATTTGTGTAGCTTCGCTGAAGTGCGATATAACAGTTTTGCAACACCTACAATTCCATCCTGCCTGGCACTTCTGTTCTCTAAGTCACCACAATCTGCCCTTTTGTAATTAGGTTCGAGAAAAATATGTTGTTCCTATGAAAAGAACCGCGAAACAACTGTTTAGGGACTGTAAAATAAATGTTTATAGTTAGTGCCTAGAAGAGACAGAGTATAGTAACAAAACCTTTTTTCCCTAATGAACAATTTTCTGCTTGTGGATGTACATTAATAATAATAATAATATATAATACACACATACCTCATCCTGATGTAGGAATTCACGGCACTTACAAAGTATCTACACACAGGCATGCTTGTAAACTCACAAAAAAGTCAAGAACCCAAACGCATAGTTAGACGAGAAAGCTTTTTAATTTGTTCATCCTTTAGAAATCCATGAAAGAAACCGTACGCTGAAATACACAGCAACGTCGATTTGTTTATTGTAGGAGCCGACATGGTCGAAGAACGTTACACATATCAACTGCCGACATCAACTTGGAAGTGGTCTATCATCGGCTTTTGGTGAAGCAGGCGTGGTTCGCCAAGAAGGTCCATACAGGCCGTGGGCAGCCGACGAGAGGCATACGTGTCTGTCATGTCATGTCCTCCCATGTGTCCTGTCTGTCCCGTAATGAACGTTCCTTGCCTGTCCCTCAGAACTTACTTTCTGTTTCACTTAATTTAGTTTCAATAATTTTAATGTTTCGCTTCTACAAATAAAGTTACTATCGCACTAAAAGGTTTTAAGTACTGTCTAATGGCATAAATATTTGTACTGAAGAAGTATCAAAAGAAAGACTATCCAAGTCCGCAAAAAAAAAAAAAAAACCAAGAAACAAAACACACAAAACGCTTAGATAATTGGAGGAAATAGAAAAACGGTTTGAATCCAAATAGTTATTGAATAAGATAAAGTTAATATCAAGTTAAATGCCAAGAGGCAAAATGAACAGGAATCAGTTTTGTCCGTTTTCTAGCCCTAATCGTCACTCTGCTTTCTTTTGTCATCTGACCCCTTCCTCCTAGGCGTTCAGGCCATCTTCTTAGGCCCTCCATTCGTCAGAGCAAGCTTTCATCTCACCTTGTTTTGTTAATATTTGTTGCTCAACATCATTTCTATTCCTGTTGGAATTTTCAGACTGTTAGCTCCCCCCCCCCCACCATGCCCCTTTTACGCTTTCGACTCAAATGTTTTCGGTATTTTTTTATGTCTTCTCAATCATATAATGATCATAATAACAACATGAATAAAAATGCGTCTGAGGATTACACAGTTACTCACATAAAGAACAATCAACAAGGGCAAACGTAAAAAAGAATTTAACGGTACCCGAAGATAAAAACGATAAAAATGCTTATGAGAAATTCATTGAAAATTACAATTCTTTTTGCTAAACATATTATCTAAGGATTATTGATAAATGAGCAGGTGCAGATAACGACTGACAGTTGAGTCACTATATACTGTCTGCTTTAAAAGAGCAGGCTGTGCTGTAACAAGCACATTAATTTCTGTAAGAGCACACTGAGTGACCGCTGTAAAAAGCACATTGTCCACTACAAAACATCACACCTTTGTAAAATTACATTAACCGTCACAAAAGAGCACACCGTCTCAAGAAGGTCCAATCTTTGTAATAATAAATATAATAATAAATGTACAAAGTAGTGACAACGTTAATGGTGACTCGAGTATTACGGCCAAGCTGGCGGAATGGTTGTTGTTGTTGTTGTTGTTGTTGTTGTTGTTGTGTGGTGGTGGTGGTGGTGGTGGTGGTGGTGGTGGTGGTGGTGGTGGTGGTGGTGGTGAGCGGGGGGGGGAGGTTACGGTATTCGTCTTCAGACGCATGCTTTCCTTACTCACTTCTTCTTTCCCTAAAGGGTTGGGTGACGTGAGTTCTATTCCAGGTCATGTCGGCGATTCCGTGGGCGAAGAAACTGGCAGATCTGACACAGGCTGTTGCCCTATTAGCCTGCGGTTGCTCCATTACGCTAATTACACCACCATCAACTCAGCCCCGCGCCCTCTTCATCGGCTGGCTCAGCCTGCTTGTTAGTGTGATCGATGGCGCCGCTAGGAAATGATCAACAAACCCTTTTGCCCTCCCCCTTCCCCCAAACCAGCCCCTGTCTTTCATTACGTCTCTTCGCGCCACGTCTGAGCACCTTTTGCCTCTTACATTCTTGCAGCTCCGGCAGGAAGGAGGAAAGCAGCGGCACTTTTGAGCCTGCTTCTGTTCGCTAACTCGCCCTGACTTGCGTGAGCCACGGCCGCGTAGTCAACTGTTATGGACGGGTGAGGGGGTGGGAATTGTTAGAGAAAGGTTGCGGCTTGCATGCCAACAGACTATCACTCTTATCGCTCGGCTATTCAGTGACCAGCCAATCAGAGCCATGCGTCAGCGCAGTAATCCCACCCACTCGGGAAATCTATAGGTTGTCTGCTAGAGGCATTATGACCAATGGCCGAGAACCTTACAAACAAACGCACGGGCAGTGACGGCTGTGCTATGGCGTGCTGCACGCGCTGTGCATTCTCACGTCGGGCTGCTAGTTTTCGGGCGAGTTTTCGGCAGCGTGTCAGTTCTGTCACCTCAGCTGGCAAGGGCCAACCGCCACCCAGAAGTAGGCGAAGCTGCTTGACGTGCTTGCACCCGTAGACAGGAAGTGATGAATCCCGGCTTGTCACCAGTGTACTTTGTGTGTACACTGTGTACATTGTGGGACTTTATACTGACTCTTGTTTCCGAGTAGATAGTTCGACTTGCGTAACCATTTCCCGCTTTGGGCGAGAACAATATCTGTGAGGAAGTTACTTATTGTGTTGTTCACCCTTTTGGCTTAGGGACTTTATCCACGGCTGTAAGATATGAAATAGGAGGCGGTCGACAACAAAGAAAAGAGCAAAGGAGTATTTAAAAAACAATCGTTATTCTTCTGCGGTATTGCTGACGTGTTGGACATGGCAGTCAGTCCCGAAAGACCACATCCGGGGGGTGGAGATGGAAGTGCAGCACGGGAGGGGACGGCTCCAGTCAAGTCACAGTTATCATCGAAGGCTACGGCCTTTTCTATCGCCGCAATCATCGGCAACATTGGTGAGGACAAGTCAGAGCGACTTGCTACTGCAGCCAACACAAGAAGTGGCAGCCCCGGTAAGCACATTTAATGTTCTTGAGACTCGATTTGCGAAAAGTTTTGCAGTCACCAAGACAAACAGGCATTAATCACTACTATCGTAATTATAGTAAGCACAACATGGATAATTTTCTGTTTGTTTTTTTTTTTTTAAAAGCGAACTACATTACAACTTTGACAGAAGGCTTAAAATAAATTATATTACAACCCTATCTACAAACAAAGCTCATTGTGACGTTTTGCTTATTAATATCAGTTCACGCAGTACTTTTCTTTCTCACTGACCAGTTCACATAATCAGATTTTCTCCATTGATTTCATTTTTAATATCAGTTTTTTTCCTTACTGACTTCAGTTTGAATTTAGGATACAGTCGAATTTCATCTGAAGGCATGTTTAAGACGAAATAAAACAAGAAAAAAAAAATAGGAGGGAAACAAGAGGAAATATGATATTTAAGTCTGTAATACGCTTTAACTACTTTAAAGACGTCTCTCTCGGTGAGACAGTGTGTGTGTCCGTCCGTCCGTTCACGCACATGGGTGCGCGGTGGAATATATAGATCGTATAGAAGCAGACCCTGTCTGATGACAGTATACACAAATATAAGAAAAATTATTATCGGCATAGTGCATTCACACAAAAAATTGTAAGACCTAGTTGTATAGCATCTAGATAGCATCTAGAGATGCATAAAATTTCCACGCCCACAGACACATAAACATGTATTCACGTTTCTTTTCTTTATTCCAAATGTGTTCTGCAAGACATTTATCTCCAACGCTAGAGAACAATAATAATACTTATGCCAAACGTCAAATAACTCATACTCGTGGTGGCGTGAACACAAATAAAAATGTTGAAGTACTATAAAATGATTTTTTCACATTTCTTTCTACAAAATACTCGAAAAAGGGAGTAGTTATAACCAGAAACACTCGTTCATCCAAGTACTGTAACAAATAAAGCACCCACCCCTCACCCAAAGAAAAAGTCTCGGATGGTACTAAATTTAAAACCAAAGCAAACGTTTGATCTTCAATTAACACAGTAAGATGCATGTAAAGGTGTAAATGTTTACCTCTGTCTTTGTCTCTCTCACATTCGTCCTCGCTCACTGGTTAGAGTGTTTATATTTTTAATGTCTGTTTTATATACGAATGTTTTTTTTTTCCAAGCGATGGGGTAAATAAGTTTTGGTTTAAATAATCGTTCAACGCAACAGAAAACGCACTGCATGACAAAGGACAGATAACTACGTACTATAATATTGAGGACAGCGAGTCAACTCGTATAATAATACCAGTCTGTGTGTGTGTGTGTGCATATAAGTAAATGTGTAGAATATGTGTATTAGCGCGCGCGTGCGTGTGCACACTTTTGTTTTACAGCTGTGCCGTGTAGGTGTGTGAGATTTTTCCTGTTTTCCGCAATGCTCTGTTTTTGTTGCTCGTTCACTTGAAGAAGTAAAGACATAACTATATAAACCAAATGAAAAAATACAAATCAGTTTAACTGACGAATGATTGAGTGAGAGATAAATAGATATTGAGACTAAAAGGCAGATGCTTACACTTTTATGCAGCCTAATGCAAGACAAGTACATTTGTCCCACTCCGATTTTAGATTACCTTCTTGTGAGCGTGCACATATGCATCGAGTATATTTGTACATATTCTATATGCATTATTTTGAACTATCAACTTTATTCGCTTATCACCGATCACAAGCTTGAATTCAGGTTGATGACTCGTTTCAAAAATAACAATATGCTGTTATCAAAGCCGTTCAAAGACATCTGACATGATCATTGCTTATCAAGATTTTACAGAGGTTGTGTGCAAAATGCGCTCGGATCACTTGCTTACAAAGTCTTACTCAGATCATGTGTCTAGTCATCTTCAGCAACAAGTAGCTCATTTTCATCTCCCTACTCATGTGTAAAGAATTCTCCGAAATTTAAAGCATTCGTTCGAGACTAAACTATTTTATTGATTAGTCTTATTTACAGATGATGATTTTCGTTAATTTTGTAGACAGGAATTGTTAAAGATTTTGACATTGTAATAGAAAGGTGTTTCTATTTCTAAAAGTGCACGAGTGGAAAGGGTATATAGTTTTGTTTACCTGAAACTATAAATTTGGTTGATTTTTAAATATGTTTTAAAGTGCTGTACTTTTTATTTTATTTTAAAAGAAATAGACTTTCCCTGGGACGATTAAGGACAATCGTTCTCTTACGCACCCCTCTCCCCTTTTTTTGTGGCATGCATATCTTTTGACATTCAAACATTCAACTACGCGATGTAGATTAAAAACTTCCCCTCTTTTATATATGTACTTTTGATGTTAATTATACTTATAGGTTAACCTGCACAAGTGAACTTCGGCTGGCGTCCTTCGAGGTTTTCCGTCGCGGAATCAGTTAATGTGGTCTCTCTCTCTCTCACATACACACCCTCATCTGTGGGCTATGTTAGCATTCTCCAATTCCCCAGACATCTGCCTGCTTTGTATCTCCCCGGTTTGTGGTCAATTGTGTCAAAATGTCCAATGATACATCTTCTTACCACTGACCAGCATCTCTGGAGTAATGACACCAAACAATACCTGTTCACTCTTCTACTTTCTTCCGTTGTTTACTATGAATTGTATGCATTTTCGCCGATTTTATTTTTTATGTTTATTCTTGTTTTTCATTTTGTGTTGCTCCCGTACAACTAATTTGAAAGTGGGCACTCATGTTTCCATTACTCATATAACGCTGGCTGGTTACGAGGCTGGGCGAGAAAGTGCTTCAACCTAGAGGTGATTTCGCACAGTGGGGGTCGGGGAATGGGTAAGGGGAAGGAAACCGGAGTGCCAGGAGAAAACCCCCGACAGCCAGCCCTCTGAACATGTGTCATATACAAAGTACCCGAACCCAGGGCCTCTCACTGAAGTGGGGAAGTTGAAGGGGGTGGTGGTGTTTTACGCCGAGCCAGCAACTAAGGCTATATCACGGCCGCCAATGCAGCCAGCCAAGTACAGGGATGCCACAGGCGGAGAAAGAACACCGTGCCCGAGACAGCCAATCCTCACTGTATTGACAAGTGAATGTGTTAACCCCGCGTTTCTCAGCCTCTTACTTGTGGCGCCCCCAAGACGAAAAAAAGGTACAGCCGCGCCGCCCCCTTTAGCCAGCTAATTTCACTAATACCGATATGAGATATGAGAAACTTTAAAAACAAATGACCGCCTTCACTCCCTCCTTGTTAGCACAGATTGAGAACCGTGGTGCTCCCCTTAAAGTAAAGAGTGCTTAACCGTGAACCCTAAGTATCTCCCTGTCTTTCTCTTAATCTGAATTATGACTTTAGTAAACCGTAAAACTTCAGTTTTAGCACGGTCCACATTAAACACATCTTTGACTAGCGTTCCTGTCCAGTCTGCAGCTATCGGCCCAGAAAAGTAAAACGTGGCGAAGACTGGTCAGCCCAGGACAGTCCGATAACAACACGAAACCACTTGCTGGTGACTACTGCAGGGAAGAACCTCTGGTTCTGTGCTTACATCTTGACATGTGTACATGTGTCTGGATGTGACATTTGCTCACAGGGCTTGTCTTCTGGGCCTTTCTCCAATTCTTCACCTACTCCGGTTTCCCCATCATCCCCACCCTTTTAAATATGTTTACCCCTCAGTATCATTGTGAAATCATCTCTAGGTGGAAGCACATTCCTAACCAATACACCAGCCAATCAGCGCACTGAAAGTTCTGCTAAACGTCCGCTGTGTGGAAGCACTTCCCTTACCAAAATGAAGAAAAACAAGAGGTCGTAGGACAAGCGAGTTTTTTTTTCTTCTAAGCATCAATTTCTTCCTACTCGAGACTACGGAAGGCAAAATAATATGTCAGAGGCCTGCAGTTCCAGCCTGAATAGCCCACAAGCAAGCTTTCGCCTCTTTTGGGGTTACAGAAGAGGCCAGCTCTCGAGATGAAACTGGCAGTCACCTGGAAAACGTCCACAGATCCGTACAGCTTGATGTCGATGGGCAGGTTGTTGTAGAAGCCTACATTTCTGTAGGATGTGCTCCGTTATTTGCTTTGCATTCCAACAGGAGCTCAGTGTGGATGACACCAGATGTAGCTCTCCATGTAGGTGGTGCTTTAGTCTGTTATGTCGTGTCTTGAGACGAAGAATTATCACCTGGTCTGATCTGTATAGATAATGGTAGCTGTCTGGTGGCTGGGGTGGTCTGTGAAGAACCTAAGGATGGTCTTTATCTCTGTTAGGCTGACCTCCTATTTTCAGCCCAAATTTTTGCCATTCTGTCGGCCTGCTCGCTTAACTGGTTATAACTGAGTTAAAGGCTCTCGTTACAGGCTTGGAGTTTAGCATAAGAATATCACACACTCTCTCTCTCTCACACACACACACACACAATCACACATACATATGAGCGGGAGAGGGTGCGGATGGAGGTTATTATAGTGCTGAGCGATTTAGACAGAGGGGAGAGAAGGGGATTGAGAGACAAAGGAAAAGGTTAAGTTTTGGGGTCATAATGTCTCGTTGTTACAACTCGATGTTCTTGTTGTTTTGCTTTATATTCATTTCATTTATTACATATTACTAGATTTTTAAAAAACAAACTAACTGTATTAAGAAAAAGAAAGTGAAAGCCATAAAACTTCATGTGTGCAATTTTGTTGATAAAAATTCTTGTACATGAATTGCTAGCGACATTGTGTCTTACCATAAGATCGAGTCTATTTTTCTGTCTGATGGTAGAACTTCTGTACCCGCAAATCGGGAACGGTGTTTTGAGTGCTGTTCTGGATCTCGTTTAACATCAGAAGAGTTAACTGAAACACCGGAAACATCTTAAACAATGATATGATTACAAAGGTCATGACAGTCGCTGGACAAAGGAAGCTGCTGCTGCTGCAAGTGTCATTGTCTTAGCGATGCATTTAGCCAATCTGCGTGGTGTTCATTGTTAAAAAAAAAACAAAAAACAAAAGCAACACCTTACAATAGACGTTGGTTCCGATGAAGCGAAGTAAATGTGCAGCCGAGAATATCAGTCACGTCACAGGCGCCGTTCACGTCTTTGAGGCGCTAGTGTATTCGTCGACGTTTGTGACGTCACGGTTTTTACGTCTCTCTCTGCGCATTGATACGTTTTTAGAATGGAAAGCGGTTATTCTCACTAAGAATTTGAAAAATATACTTTTCATTAACTTTAACACAGTCGTCATTTTAAGAAAAAAAAACTGCATACTGGCAAACGGTTTGTGTATATCGTACAATCTCGTAAATCGGCCGTTTCTACTTCCGAGTATACAGGTTTGTTTTTACAGTTGGTCTACAACAGACTGGGCAAACGCCGGCCCGCCTCCTGTCTCTGACCGGCCCGCCCGCTGGCCCGCTGGCCCGCCCGCCAGTATATATACTATGTATACAGTATTGGGTAACACTGAGTTAACTATATTAGTCCGGCCCTCTAGAACCATCCCAGTTTCTCATGCGGCCCCTTTGGAAAATTAATTGCCCACCCCTGGTCTACAATGTAGGAAACGTCAGATTTGTACTAAAGGCTGAACAGCTGCACTGTACCGGTACAGTGTCTACTCCGTTATTTTAGATTAAACAATATCGTTAAGAGTGTCTTGAAAGAAGTCTTGGAAGAGACACACGCGGCGGTTTTATTTTTATGACAATCTATATTTTCGCTTCGGTGATTATCCTATCAATACAAATACATTGATAATATTTTCTCGCAAACTTACTGATGCACCGATATAACGCAGACGTGACAGATTACATAATTCAATTGCATCCACAACGGGATCTTCATGCACTTACACGAAAATAAATACATCTGCCCAAAGACAAGATAGCACGCTTAAATCTCACAATTTGACTGCATCAAACAATAAGTATACTGGGCTGTACACTGCTTCCGGTGAACCTGTCATCACTACCAATTCTGCTTCAACAAAATTTAGCATGTTCGTTGAAAAATGTGTTAGCCGCTGTACACATTTACGGTCGAGTGAGTAAATACTTTTGAGTCGTTAGAAGCCTCTTCCTAAACCAGTACTTCAATACATTACTCTTACAGATAAACATAATTTTACAAGTCGCAAAATAGCACACAAATTTACCTAAGCCAGGGTCACATGTTCCTCAGCAGGGACCATAAGAGAAATATTTTACTGTTATGTAACATAGGCGCCCAGCACAGTTTGATATACTTTCAGTCTTATTAAAATAGTCTGTACTGTAGGATCTGCACAATAAGTTGGACAGTCAATCACAAATTTACCGCACAAATTTCACACAGAAAGCAAACATTGTTTCGGTCACTTACTGTGTTAAAAATTAAACTGTAAAAAGAACGTTATTTTACTGATTTGTTGCTCTGATTTTGTGTGTGTGTGAGAGAGAGAGACCCATTTTCTGATGGCAGGCCGCTTTACTGGACTTCTTAATAGGACTATGACATACCTAACGTATTTTCTTGTAATTGTCGTGACGTAAACATTTGTCATAATCACATATTGGACAACATGTGTTCAGTTAAGAGGGTTTTTAAGCAAGTATTTTAGCAAAACTCACGTGTTTCTCCAGCTTCTTGAGCAATTCTTGTGTCTTTTCTTCTTCTTTTTGTGTGTGTGTGTGTGACCCATTCACAGTTTTCTCCAAATAAATGTCGTTTTTTACAGTTAATGTGTCATTTTTACAATGCTTCCCACAGGTTCTCGATCTCGGAAAAGAGTATGGAGATCACAGAGTGCAGATGCCCAGCTACGCAACACGCCTCCATCCAGTTGCTCCACGACCCCAGTCTGCAGCAACAGCAAAAGTAATGCAAGAGATGATGCTTTTATTTCCGACAATGCAGTAAAAGAGAGAAACACAAAGGACAAAGACAGCAAGCAAGGGATGATTTGTTCTGGAAGCGAAGAATTAGCGCCAATTCAGTGTCGTTTGGAGACCAAAGAATTATGGGACAAGTTCCACGAACTTGGTACAGAGATGATTATTACAAAGACGGGAAGGTAAGAACTTGTGTAAAGTGTATCTTATGATGGAAAAAGAACGAGCGTATTTTATACCTTGAACAGAGGTAAGAATATGATTTGCATACAATTATTTTAGTGAGTTTTAGCCCCTTCGACTTTTTTTTAGCACTGACTTGTCCTACGTATGTTCCAACAGCCAAACGCGGTTTCCAGCTTAACAAACCTTGAGCTCGATCGTTTTGTCTGCTTATTCATACTATTGAAAATAAAAGCCTTAACTAAGCCTAACCCTAACCTTAACCTAAACCCTGTTATAAGACTAATCCAAACCAAAAGCTATCTTAATCGTAGTTGTGGAGGTAACACATTAAAACAAGCACACACACACAAGCCTACGACAATAAAAAAAAGCGTGTATTATCAAATTGGAAATTAAACCCATACTAAAAAAAAGCACTCGTTTTACAAACTACGCCATGACAGCTCTGACAAAACCAGTCAGATAAGCTATTTGGAGTACATGTACTACATATTCATTTCACACCATAAAAGGACACATTCAGAGGCGGTGTGTGCATGAGTCGCATACATCAATGCAAAAAACACAGAAGCATTTACAGAAGCATTCTAGTGTGAAATTCTAGGTCTTTCCTTTTTATTTACACACTTTAATTTTGTGGGCTTTTAAAAAACTTGCTTAGAGTCACATATTTTAGCACTTTGAAACAATTAACATACGCGTTCAAGTGCGAGCGAGTCTGAAGAGGACATGATAATGCCGAATTCATCCTTTGGTCCACTCAGTCAGGCATCAAAGAGAGAACATTTTGTCGTATAAATTCAATAAGCGAATATCAATGAAAACCTGGCCATATAATTAGGAGAGAAATCTGGAGAGAAAGCAAAACCAGATAAATAAGAATCTAACAAACAGTTTCAAGTAAGAAGGGCTATGTGCTGACAATAATAAAGAGAAAACCTAACTGTATGTGTTCGTAATTTTTAATAATTGTAAAATGAGTTATTATTTTTAGTCTAGAGACAAATAGGGAGCATGGTGAATATTGCCATTGTAGTCTTTACCAGGACTCACATTCTACCAAGTTGATTCACGCCTTCTAAGACAGGTTCTCATTCTTTCGGCTTAGAACGATTTATATCTATTTTGAACATAACTAAATTCACAGTCTGCTAAATATTTCAAACTATTGATTCAAGAATCACTGGAAAATATTTTTTAAAATCATTTTACTGTGTGTGAACGATTTGAGGATCCTATTCACCTAGCAAAGGGTTATAATTCTCCCCAGAATGTATCTTTTAGGTTTTCCTTACTTTTGTTTGTTGAGTTTGTGAGTAGCTTAAAGAGTATTTTCAGCACAGCGCACGGTGGCTTGGTGTGCCTACATCTTGCATGCACGTTTTCTGCTGTGTCTAGAATCTGTCAAATCTGACCAGTTTGACCAGAGAAGGTTAGAAACTAGAAGTTTACTTGTTTGTTCGCCTAGCAGCTGCCTCAAGATGCGAGTGCTAGTGAATATAAACTCCCCGATGAAACAAAGTCTTAGTCACAGCTATGCAATTCAGATAGCTACACATATCGTGACAAGGATTGCCCCACAAACAGGTCAGTCCTGGAAACGAGCGCATGGTTACTGCAAGACGGCAATAGCACGCACACACATACACGCACGCACACGCACACGCACACGCACGCTGAACCGACACATGAACGCTGAGAGTCATGTCAGCTCTTGATTTTAAGTGAATTAACTGAAAAGGAGGAGGGGGGGTCAGTGGACAGAGGGCAAACAAATGCCTTTAGCAAGGGCGCACAACACCTAGGTTACACAATAGAAGCCGCGTGAGAGAGATGGGAGGGGCGGAAGGGGCAGGTGCCAGAGCAAGCATTAGTTACCGTCGTGGTGGGCCGCCCCGCGCCGCCATTGTGTGTGATGACAGGCAATTGTCACGGCCACGCTACCGGCGGCCCTCAAGCGCGCCACGTCAGCTTGACAAGCGGCCGACGTCCCGCTGGTAATGCATGCGATCAGGGGCAGGGCTCCGCAAAAACAAACAAGCTTCAGCGCCGTGTTGTCGGCCTTGTGCACGCGCTACTCCACGTCGCGCGCTGTTCTCAATGGCCTCCTGCATCCACCCCTTGACTGCCACCCGCCCTTGCTGTCATCAGCGCCTGTATTCCCAGGCTTATAAATGCCTTTGTTTGTTATTGCCGGACATTGAATGACCGCAGAGTGTTTGCTGTCAGTCCGTTCTGAACATCGCCCTTTTCTGGGGAATGGCGGCTTGCTGCTTCCGTGACACGCGGGTGGTTGAATTCGTGCACAAGCCGCGCTGTGTTCCTGTCCTCGCCCTGTCAGCTTGCACCTTGTCTGTGCTTAAGGAGCTCATCCACTTGCTTTTAGTTCAAGAAGGGACGATGTCCTGTCACAATTTCCCGTTGGCACCCTGGTTATACCAGTCCTCGCCCCCTCCCTCCATATTGTCTCTCAGTTCTCATCTCAGAACTGCGAGAAGGCGGGTAGCAGTCAGAAAGATAAAGTGATCTTTAGATGCAGACTGACTATATCCTTTATTTCGTACTTCATTACCATTAGTTCTCTCGTATTTCAAGATTTCATTTAATACTTTTTACGTGTTTATCAAGTGCTAAGTCTTCGCTTTTTGGAAAGCTTCATTTTATCAAATTCACCTTTTGTTATAATGGTCCAACGAATCTTTGCTAAATATCATAGTTTTTAGAGTTTTGGTGACAATTTTACAGTGATGATATCTTCGAGAACTTTCTGATGTTTGTGCTTGCTTCGGTACATTTTCAGTACATTTAAACGTATCTTTGCGCACAATTTCTGACCATTAAAAAAAAAAAAGCTTTTGGTGACCTTCATATTTCTGGAAAACGATAACAAAACCAAAGCTCAGAAATAGGAACGTGCCCAAAGATCACTGATGTTTTAGTTTTATAAGATAGTTAAACTTCTTATCCAACTGAAACTACTGTTGGAAGGCAGTGCTTCGTGCTTACATAAAAAAGATGAATAGTTGAACCGATAAAGTAAACGCCGCACCACAAAAGAACAAGAATTATTCTGAACTGAAAAAGTAGATGTCGACAGTATTACGAAGATCAGCTCGAGCTTTATGAAGGTAAATTTTGTTGGAGCCACAGAAATCGTGTGCACACACAGAGTGTTCGTGCCGCCAGACAACCAGGCTGTCTGCAGTCAGATTCACTTACTAACTTCAACTTTCTTCAGGTTTTCTGTACACATGAGCAAACCTCGCAAAATTTAGGCTTCGTGAAATGCAGGCTGTAAAGATCGAGTGGGAGTAGAGGGAGAGATGCGTACAAGAACAATAGGAATGATCTTTGCCTTTCTGGTCACATGACCTTAAATGTCACGGACAGGCAACAAGGAAGATTAGCTTTATTGTGCTTCAGTCAGGAATTTAAAAATTTGTTTGCCAGTATTTTTCCAAAGAAGGTTTGAAAATAAAACCACACCTTTTTCTGGTCTTGATTCTTTTTTTTTTTTTTTAATGAAAGCATTAGTAACGGTTGATCAACAAACAAAATGTTGATAGTATAGTATTTTTTGTCTTCCACTTTGTTTAATACTTTGTCATAGCTGTGTTGTTTAATTTACTTTCAGCCGAAAATGCATAAATATGTTTTTTGTAGGCAAAGTAAACAGGTCGAGTGAAAACAATCATGAAGGTTAAAGGCTATTGTATTTTTTCTTAACTATAATGCTGAAGGAATCAAACAACACTCGTAAAACGCATTTTTAAATGTTGCTAATTACTTATTCGTCATGTTTAAGCAAAGCAGAGCAGACAACAATTGTTTTTAGTTAATGTTAAGAAATATTCAATCTGCAATCGACAGAAAGAGGGCTCATGGCGTTCAGTTCACATTGTCAATATTCGTGTCCACACTGCATGTGCCGGCTTACTTTACGTTTTTACTTCTCCTGAACTTCCGAAACAATGAGCAGACGACAGAATAGACACAATACGCATTAGAATGCACGTGTGCGAGCTGCTGACCCATTGTGTGTCAGCAGCGATTTTAACAGTTCCATAATGAAGGAAGGAGTCCCTTTCTTGATGTATTGATTGTATAGTACTGATTGGATGGTGAGTAACCACTGAGCTATTGGGAGCACCTTCTTTGCATTTGACTATTTTGTAAAATTTCTGAACATGTAAAAAGTGTCTTTAGCTTAGATGTTCTTCCTCTAATTATATATTTATTTGCAACACTAATGTTATCTTGGTGGTGAAGCAAGTTCTGACCAAACACCCTCAAAACGCAATGTGTGACGGCTGGACGGAAGGTGAATGCATGACGAAGGCGGAGGGAGAAAGAGAAAAGAGGACTATACGTTACAATAAATGTGAGAGATGCCCATACATTTGAATCGTGGCTGCTCAGTAGTGTAGACTGTCGCACATCATCGGCGTCTTTATTAAATTTCAGGCAGATAATTCGGCGTTGCTCGCAATTTACTAAGAGGGACGTGTAATGTTCTTATAGCGGTTACAGAATACACTACAGTATATAAGATTATATACAACGATACATAATATTATGTGCTATGAATAGTGGAATGCTATAATGTCTATGCATGTTGGTCGTCGCTTTAGGTACAGACAGGATTAGAAACAAACCAACATGAGTCTGATCACCTTTGTCTCAACCGGACGTAAATCGCAACATAAAGCTATCAGTTAGCGCGGGTCAGTGGAGCGTGAAGTGGCAGGCGTGCGGCGCGTGAGGTCAGGAATCAATACCTTGCACGAGCAGGACCACACACACACACAGAGGCTGTTTCAAACTGGTTTATCACACATGTAAAGGTTGCGTTATGCTGATTTCGTGTACTGTTAATCACAACATAAAGCCAGTTTCACACATTTTATTTACTTTTAATAAATGTTTGTTCAGTTAAAGACGAATAAACAGCCAATAGGCTGACACGTAGTAGTGTCTTTAACAGAGCATGCAATCTGCAAGAGTAGAGAATACACTAGGATGTTGATAAGTGCGAAATAAAAAAGTACTGAGTTGTTCGTTTTAAGTCAACATATTCGAATGCTGCAGAGGTGAAGAGCATCCATAAGTATGACAAACGTTAATAAACACTATTAAAAATGTGTTGATTCATTAGTATGTAATAAGCGCATATGGATATGTATAAAGTAAATGCCTCAAACTACAAACTAGTTGTTTAAAAAACATATCTTCCCCTTCCCTAACAAAAAAAAAAGTCTTGATACAAAAAGACCTAACTGATGAACACTATCTGTTTAAAGGTTCACATTATTTTCAGAAGATAATTTGTGAATATTGCTGATAAGAAAAATAGTGTGTTTGTGTGTTTGTGCGCGCTGGGTGAGCTTGTTGATATCAATAATGTAAG
The DNA here is from genome assembly GCF_003073045.1 of Pomacea canaliculata. NCBI lineage: Eukaryota > Metazoa > Mollusca > Gastropoda > Architaenioglossa > Ampullariidae > Pomacea > Pomacea canaliculata. Next base: position 10,721,558 of record NC_037601.1, read on the forward strand.
CTGTTGAAAGAGGAGAGAGTGTACGATTTTGGAGGTACAAGAGAACTGAACTGAATCTGGCCTTCGCGCACATGGCTATAATATTAAATAAAAAATAAAACAGAAAAGAAATCAAACGCGGTGCTACAATAAACAGAAGCAGAGACAAAAAGAGGGGAAGCGAAACGACACGGACAGCCGGTGCTTGTACTTGTCGAGCAAGACGATGATGGCGTATATATGGGCGTCTGCATGATACTGAAGTAGAATGAAACCTTAGAGATATGCCAAAACTGGCTGAGGTGGGAAGCCAGTAATCTTCTGGCCTGCTAAGACTTTGTGCAGTGGAATAGCAGTAAAATTTTGCCATGAGCTACAACTGTCTGCAGTGGGATAATGGTCAACTGCAGCTCCACGCGTTTTGCACCAAGGTAAATTGAAACACTTTACTTCGGCACCCCTGCAATAAACCTACAACCATATTCTCTCCTATGCTTTTCGACCTGGTTAATAACTGTGAAAAATAAACAGACTGATAGTTCATGCGCTCACAGAGGCTTCCAGTTCTTTCCTTTCGAAATGTAGAACAAAGAGGTCTGTGCAGAACACAGTGTTTGTTTGGGGTTTTTTTTCAGTTGTAAAGAAATATGAACAACAGTCTGCTGGTTAATGAGCGTGATGTGTAATGCTGCACAATTTAAAAGGTGTAATTTGTATGCTCTATTTCTCAAAAGATTAATTTTCTGTAACTAGGATTCGAAAATGGCTTGGTGGCAAAAAAACTTGAGTGTGATAAAAGGCACAACAATTGTTCTAGAGCGCCTAGATTAAAGGGGCAGGTAAGTAGGTGGCCCCATTAAAGAAAAATATCAAGCGATACTGGGATACTGTAAGTACTTTCATCGATCAATCATCCATCATCCATCATCCATCATCATCAGTGAGCTTGTATATGTCCATGGATTTGTTTTAGCGTATTTTACCGACCTGTGATGTTTGTTGCTCTGATCTCATCTGTTTTGGATTGTTCCTCACTGCTTGTGCTGCATCGTTTCTTCCAATCAATATTTTCATCCACTAACGTCTTCTGTGCCCTGTTCTTTGCTCCCATCTTGTTTTGAGTTTTTGACTTAACAGTATTATAAACCTTCTTTATAGACACAAACTTTTTAGACGCTGTAAACCATGTAAACCATGCTGCTTTTCATTATTTTTTTGACGGACCATGCGGTTTGCTACTTGTGAAGTTTACATCTTCGATCTCTGCGCCTCAGCAATGTCGTCTGGTCTAAGATATTTATCATGTTTACTCCTTCACAATCACAACAAACACAACCCTCACCTTGCCAACCCATGCTGCCTGCTTGAATTTCTTCAGGAGTGGAGAACCACAGCGTTTCCACTGTTTGCGTTGAATTTTTTATTCAGGTTCGAAGTGATGAACCCAGGTTTCACCTTGAGTTACTAATCTGCAGTGGAAATTCTCATGATGACAATGTCTTTGGAAATAACCTGATGTTGGTGGATACCATTGTTAATGACCGAAGAGCGGGTGCCATAGTCACTATCATGCCTTACCTGTAACACCTACATGGAGATTATCTGAAGTTGCAAGGCCTTGTGGACAGGATGTGGCTTGTGCTAAATGAGTTTATTAAACCTTTTGTAGACGATTACTACCGAAGGTTTCAGGAGAGCATAGTGGACGACTTTATTGGCGCCTACATCAGAGACATACATCATCATCGCAACAGGCAATCAGAATCCCCTCACATCAACAGCAAATACACATTCGGCTTTGTTCAATTTAAACAATTTTACCGCGTGTGAGATTATAAAGTATATTTTAAAGATGCTAATTTCCTTAAGGTAGTCTTCGACAACTTTGTAGGCGGCTTAGATACGGGCTCTAAAATTATCTGCTGGACTCAGGTTTACTTCCTTCACCACCCTGACGTGCAGGACAAGTGCTACGAGGAGATCCACAGCATTATTGGAACAGAGCATGGAACATGGAGTTTGGTGGATACACGATCCCTAAACACACTAAATTTAGTATTCCCCAAACTGGATTCTATGTTGGAAGTTCCAGAGAACTGGGGTTACCCCGACAGATTCTTGCCTGAAGGTTTCATAGGAGACGACAGTAAACTGTGGCGATCCAAAGGGTTCATTTCCTTCTCTATGGGTCGGCCCATCTGTTTGGGTGAGACAATTGCCAGAATGAAATTATTTCTATATCTGTCAACAACGGTACAATACTTCCGATTCCTGCCTCCTGAAACTGGAGAGCTTCCACCATTGCAAGGCCTGATAAGATGAGATTTTCCTATCCTCCTGAACATTTCAAGGTTCGAGCTGTGCCTACTATTGTTCCACAAAAGAAACATCTGAATAATAACAGTAGTGGAGTTGACGTCTCAGAGAGCACAAAAACACATCTGCAGTGACTCTACAACTGTTTTTTCCGTTCTTATTATGTTCGTTTGTTTTTCTTTTGTTTTTTTCTTTTTTCTTTTCTTTTCTTTTCTTTTCTTTTCTTTTCTTTTTAGTATGCGCTTTAAGCCTGCCTATAATGTTGAGAAAAAAGCGCTATACAAATTCAAATTCTTGTTGTTGTTGTTGTTGTTCGTCGTCGTCGTCGTCGTCATCATCATCATCATCATATCGCGTCACCCCGGACAAAGCCAGGTTCACGGTGCTTCGCTCAAAGTAAAAAATCTTGCGGCTCTTTCATTGCTGTTAACGGAAGACTGTCGCATTTCCTCCCCAGTCAGTTTGTTATTTTCATTTTTATTGACATTTCTCTGCTTACATGGCAGAAAATTTATTTTGAGAAGAACATTTCGCAGCATTCGTTGCGACTTGCTCTGAGACGAATATAATTGTAACCCGCAAAAAGAAAAGAAATATAAAAACGAAATTTTTTTAGCTTTACTTCAGACCAATCTTCGAGTCTTCCACATGCAGGACAATCAGAGTTAGGAAGATTTATTTCAGAATATCTTGGGAAAGATTTTTCTTCAGACGACCTACCGAGCGATTTAAACGAATGTGATTGTTAGGAAAACTTTTTAGAAAACAGTGATCACACTGGCAAAGATGTTAATGTGTCACTAGCTTAATCCATCTTTTGAAGGGGGGCCATACTTTTCTTTTAGTATTCTGGAATTTTTCTGAGAATGTGCATGCTGACTGGAAATGCCTAGCACTTTTCTTCCATTGCCGTTTGTTTTACCGACAGGGTAAGGTACTAAAATCTTACAAATAATCACTGCTATGTACTTTTTATGACTTGAAATGATGTAGTTTGACGTATTTTATTATCGTGCAAAATTTAGTGTAATTTGAACATAGAAAAGTACTTTTGCTAAGGAAAACCCTTGTAGGATTGCTGACAAACTTTGAACCTACTTTTCTTCAAATGACTACCGTAATTACACTTTAAATCTGTTTAAATCAGAAGTAGCTTGCGGTAGCTTGTTGACCTTTTCTTCAATTACTTCGTATTATTAGCTACAAATAAGTCTCTCCCTCTGTAATAAATACATTCCTTTAGTTTAAAATTGTTTAAAGTATTTATTTTATTATATGCGAAGCTGGGAAGGCTTTGTGGCGCATTGATTCCCATAGCATATTGTAGGAACCTTGTCCACCCTGAATTGAGGTTCAACCGGCGTTCGGGGGTTGATTCTTCCTAGTAAATAATGAAACTGGAATCGATAATGATCATTGACGTTTTAGACCAGGGTTAAACAAAGACGAATCAATTATTTGATTCATGTCTTACCGGTTTGGGGGCCTTTCATATTCTCTTTGGAGTAGGCAGGCCTGACGAGAGGGGGGGACAGGGGTCTGGTGTACCCGGGCCCGCGGCTGTCAAGGGGGCCCGGCCTTGGTCAGTGGATTTTTTTTCTTCTTCTCCTTTTCTTTTTCTTTTAAAGAAAGGTCTAAGGACAGAACACCCAAGCATTACACATGCAGAAGTTGAGTTTCAAGTCTGTAGAATTGTAAACATACATTATATACTGGGAAAATAATTTACGATTACAAGTACAAGGGGCCCGGAGAGGTCGTCTGTCCCTGGGCCCGGGCTGGCTCTCGGCGGCCCTGGGAGTAGGGTTTCAATCTGTTTGTTAAATCATTGGGTTTACATGTATTTAAAATAATTGTATCCATCCTAACCCTAACCCTGATACCGAATTTATTTTTCCCAGAACAATGTTATGCATGGACCTTACCCGAGCCTTCTGATTGGCTACCTGCTCATGTGACTTATTCTTCAACCCATGGCTTTGCAAGCACACACACACACGGCGTTCTTTCTGGTTGTCGTCTGCTCGATATAAAGACTCCACATACGACAGTTTGTGCACAAATAAGCAGCTTTAATAAATATTACAAACAGCATCATTTAATAATAACCATTAGATTATGTATTTAAGGCTGAAATACTGCGGAAAAATACGGTGATTCATGACAACGATAAAAAGGCTTTAGAAAAATGGTATAACACCTCGATCGTTCCTGTTTCTAACATTATTGTAGTAAATGAGTTACAAAAAGTTCATTTGTACGATATGAGCAAATCACAGTGGTAGGTAAAATCGTTTTATAAACTAAAGCATTACATAATAGTGGATGTTTCTGGGTGGAAATGTCACTGTTAACTAAAAACACAGCAACATCCTTTCCGTTCACTAATTCGACTGCGTCTGTTTTAACATACATGAAAATATTAATTTTTACACCGAATGTAATTTTGTTTTATTCCCCTATCGTATTTCCAACGTAAGGTAATTTGCAATTACGATATCAAATTCGCAATGATGGCTCGATCACAGAATATGAAAGTGTGCAGACACAGGATCTGGAAGATTCACATAAGGAAATACTTGATGCAGAAAAAGAAAATGAATATAAGCAATCATTGACAACATTGACAGAGTTGACAACGCTGCCCTGTCCTATTTTCTTTATCAATGATTTAACAATGAAATTAGACAAAAAGGACAATATAGCATTCAACTCGCACCTGATTTGGTGCAGATGTTCATTGTATTGTTTGTAGATATTGCTTTGTTTTCTGATACAGTTGCAGATCTCCAAAATCAGCTTAATATCTTGTGTTGTGTTGCCAAAACAGACCTTACACTAAACATGAATAAGTGAAATGTAGTGGTTTTTCATAAATGGGTATTTTATTGCCAAAAAAAGGGACAACTGGATATATAATTGCAGAAAACTTGACTGTCAATATGTACAAATGCACTGATTTTACACATGCACTTCATGACCTTGCTTCTAACGCTCAAACTGATACTATAGGTATACTCAAGGTACTTTGGTCTCTTGATGATTGCAGTCCATTCCCTATTTCATATTTGATGCTTAGGTTCAGCCTCTACTACTCTATGGTTCAGAGATCTATAGTGCCTGAAGGCAGACAGTAGCACAACTGAAAATGTTTATTTGTTTGCAATGAAGAAATTTCTCAATTTTTCAAGTAAAACGCCCAGTACTGGTGAATGTAGGTGTTATCCAATATATATCAATGCATATGTAAAATTCATAGCATATTGGCTTAAAGTATTGCAGTTGCCACAGGAATGTTTGCCCAGAAAAATTTGTGAAATGTTTCTTGATTTACATAATAAGGTTACATGGCTATACTATGTGATGATTTTTCTGTGCAGACATGGGTTTGGTTTCATATGGGATAGTCAAGGGTTCTATTCTATAGAATAGTTTTTATGGCACTCAGGAGTCTCACATGCCCAGAGGTTGGCCTTCTCTTTGTGGTTTAAAACCTAATTTCAAAGGCATTAATCAGCTTGGGGAAAATCTGCATGATTGAAACAGTTTAATAACTAATGGTTACACCTCAGCCTAGAGTTTTCATAATCTTAATGACCCATATTTTTATCTAATCATTAAGTCACGTATAATATCTATATACTTAGTTATAGCAATAGACGTAGTTATAGAAATCCAAGCCCTGGACATTTGAATATTAAAACTACCTCAAGTATATCATCCCCACTCCCTCAGAACTCATTGACCACCCTGAGAATTTAGCTATAGATGTTTAACCGTCATGCTTCTAAGAAATTCTCTTGGCTGCCTTATGTAAAATATTTCATCTGTTTTGGTAACTAGTGTAAGTGGAAAATAATATCAGGTCAGGACATAGCATGGAACTCTTATAAATCTTTATATTGTTTCTTCTGTGCATGTTGCAATTATTCAGATGGTTTTCAGTATAATGTTTACATGGCTAACAGAAAAAAGTAGTAGTTACTATCAGATACCATACCAAAAACTGAAAAACGCTCAAACCTGAACTTCTTTTGACTTAATGTTTGATAAAATATACAAATTTCTTTTAGAAGAGTTTACATGCTAGTTTATGTTTAAAGTTTTTAAGTGCCCATTCTAAAGTATGTACATCTTATTAGCGTTTTAGATTTTGTATGCAGAAACAATTTGTGTGAATTATCTAAACGAACTGTTGTCTTTTGCAAATATGCTGTTATGAACTCAGATTAGTGTATGTTTTAAAATACTCAATTTAAAAATACTTCTATTTTTATTCCTAAAAAAATTCTGTTTATAACTTACATAGAGGAGTACCTCTTGTTCTGTGTAGACAGAACTTTTGGTCACCACAAATCATGTAAATAAAACTTGGACAACAATTATTTATTGAGTTTGTGAGTCTCTGTTTAAGTAGTTTATCATAATGTTGCAGGTTCCGCAAGAATAGTAGGAATGTTTGAACAATCTAAACTACAAAAAAAAAACTGTTTCTTTTGAAAAGATTCAGAAAGAAAATAGCTTTTGGCAGCCACTGTTACATTGTTCATCATAAGTCCCAATAGACCAAAACAGAACTTGAAAGCGTTGTCAGGGGTAAGGTTGGGGTGGAGAGACTCTTAACTTAAACATTAAAATATGTATTGCGATCTGATATTTCCTAAGCGGGATTGGATGTTAGTTAACAGCACAGAGTTATCAAAAAATCTGAAGTATGTAATAGGTGAAGAACAAGGATGCTCAAGTTGTGTTGTAAAAGCATCATCAGAGTATGGTAGAGAAATCAACGCAAAAAGTCAAAACAACAACAGTATGCAGATTCAAAGGAGAAATATTAGGGTTCACTAGCCTCACTTGAGATAAGATATTTGTTGCCACTATTTTTTTTTTCCTTTATTTTGGTAGATGATTACAATTACAGCAATACATTACAATGTTAATAATTTAATTATTTTATTAGTATCAGCAGCATCCATATTAACGTGATAAATTTGGATATAGTAATATTTGCAAGTATCCCCAAAATGTTCTAGTTATTAGGATCAGTAGGTGAGATACTTATACAACTACCAACTCCGTTCTTCTACTGACATACTATGATTTTTCATTTAATTAAATATCAGACAATCTGAAAGATTTATATCACAAATAATGCGCAGTCTTCAAGTGACAACATAAAGTTGATGATCGTCCTATTACGAGTTTCCAAAATGTCACATACTGTGACAACGAATGCGTCGATGCCCTTTGTTTTCCCTTTTTTATATTGACAACCCAGCTCCAACTTTCTCTTCTTGGATAAAGCTCTTTTTATTTCTGTATTCAAAGACGAAATATTGAATGTTGAAAAGCAAAATTACGAAGAAACAACTACGATCCAACAAAAATTGCTTGTATATCCGTTTGTGAATACTGTATAGAGGAGACTGGGAGCTTGAAACAATAGACGGACATTGAAACATGGATGTTCATCGTTGACTAAGACAGTCTACAGACTCCACGAGAATTAGCCTGCGTGTCTGCGTGTTTCATACAAAGCTACACTCAGCGAATGTACAATTTCACCTTTATTAAATAAAGCGATGCTTATCAACATCATCAACTCTTATCTGAATCTGAAAACCTAAGACAAGGCCATGGGTTGGAGATTACGTCACATGAGCAGGTAGCCAATCAGAAGGCTCGGATCAGGTCCCTATATAACATTGTTCTGGGAAAAATAAATTCGCACCATGGTGAAGGGTAATATAATCTTAATATCATTGTTAATAAACTCAGGAGCTCGACTGTATTTTCACACTAGAAAACAATTATCGAGCATCTGCTGATCACATTTTCCGTCATGCTATGATATCACCATTATATGGACAGGGACCCAGCGTTAGGTGTGCTTGCCACTTTCACAGAGACAGATGACTGCCCCAGATCGCCGGTCACCTTTGAAACAAGGCGGCACACAAGAAAGTTGCCATCACCGCTCGCTGCCTGTAAAACGGATGGTCGTGCCTGGGTGGTGGGGGACAGGGGACGCCTAAACAATGCGGCACACGAGAAACTTGCACAAATCTTATGGTCTAATCTCAGGGTTAGGTAGCTAACCTCAGGCTTGGCCCGTCTTTTCCTGGGCGCCTATGCCATGTGCTCATTAAGCGTGCCCTGTGATGGAGCGAGTTGAGATCCAACGTGTAATTGTCTCCCCTCCTCACTCGGGGGCCCAACCCCAGCCTCTTGTTGTCATGCACACACGGAAAGACCGGTCTGCGAATGTATCCAAGGGCGGCGTTCAGAAGAACCTTTCACATTATTTCCGTGTATACAGTTTGCTTGTTCTTAGATTTTGACTAGCATGCACAAACGAACTACTTCTCAGAAAAACCAAGGGGGGGGGGGGAACTGGGGAAAAGAGATTGATACAAGGTCAGATAATGATGATGACGACGCTGCTGCTGCTGCTGCTGCTGATGCTGCTGCTGCTGCTGCTGCTGCTGCTGATGATGATGATGATGATGATGATTGATGATGATGATTGATGATGATGATGATGATGATGATTATTATTATTAATTTTTTGTTTTTTAGATCGTTTGTGCTCGCTTGTCGATTGGATGGAATGTAAGGGAGAAGAAATACATTTAGTTACTACTTCTATCGAAAATGTGATCATGTTAATCAACAGATATCAGCAGCTTGTGTGTGTGAAAACGTATCTGCTTGTATGATATGTATATACTAAGTGGATGGATCCTGTACTTATTAATTAGATTTATATACCTAATTCAGAAAGTAATATTGAAAGGAGATAATTTTATTGGAGAAATAGCTGTAACAATATTCATGATGAAATGAGGCGCCAAGAAGCAGCGGGTGGTCCAGGCTGTGGCGGGACGCCGAACGCGAGTGAGTGACGACTTGGCTGATGAAAGCTCGGTGTGGGCAACTCTCATCTATAAAGCTAGCACTGACTGCAGGTTGTCGCCCTAGCCAAGACTTCCAGATAATTCTGTGTAGTTGGCTGCGCTGATTTCAAAATTACTTGAATTGTGGCTTTCACTTTGCGCTTCAAGCCATTACTCCACACTCTGGCCGCAAACTTATGCAAATGAATTCATGTCCTCTTAACTTTCCCACTGAACTTTCCTCTGCTAGGATTTCTTATTACTCTTCATCAAGTTCTTCTCTTGGGCAAGTAGCCCGGGATGCTTTCAGGCATAGCTGTGCCCTTTAGACGGTTGTGAGACCGTGTCCTTTTAGCGTTGTGTGAGACAGTGCGTCTTTAGCTGATTGTAGTGCTGCACATCTTGAGGAGATTATGCACCAGTAGCTGATTGTGGCACTGTACCCCTTCAACTGTTTGTCGATTTGTACACTGTTAGCTGATTCTGGACTTTGACACTTTTAGTTGATTGAGATGTTATTCATTTTAACTGATTGTGATGCTGCGCACTTTTAGATGATTGTAGGTTTGTTTGTCTTTAACTGATTATGGATTTGTGCATCTTCCGCCGATTGTAGTGTTGTCCTTCTCTACGTCTCGTGACTGACGTTAGGTGTACAACAAACAACAGCAGCAAAGATGAGAACCCTGTCAGCTAATATTGTCTTACAGTCGACAAAGATGAGAATCCTGTCAACTAATATTGTCTCTTATGCTATGGAGCATTTCTCCTTGCCCATCACGGTATATTTGATGGAAAAAAAAACCTTCCGGAGAACAAACAGCCTCCTCGTTCTTTGTTGCTCAGTGTTTAGAGAGGTTCTGGTCGGTTTGTTTTAACAGTAAAGGTCAGTCTTATTGTTTATCAAGTGTACCTTAGCTATATGGAGGACAGTGACTGCAGTAAAGCATACGAAGATGGGAACTGTGTTTACAACTATTGTCTTTCATTAAATACAGCTACAGCTGATTTCAGGTTATAAGCAGACAAAAACGAAAACTTTATCAGCTGTCGTACTATGTGCAGTAAGAATCGACAGCAATTCAGTAAAAATGCAGTTAGTACAAATTAATTATGGGAAGGAAAATACAAATAAATAGATTTATATTATACGTGGATGTTAGTACGTTTGTTTGTTAGTACTGTCTGTGTGCTTTGGTGTTTACTGTCTTTTCGTACTGGAGGACGTGAGACTGAGATATATTATTTGTCAGAGTTAATCATTTTCTAAAGCTTTATAATTGTCGCTCCGCCAAGCATATCCGTGTTTATTTTTATGTTTATTTTCGTTTTTCTTGATTTACAAGAAAAGCCGTGGAGGTTGAAAGCTGTCATAGCCACGTAGCGTGCAGCCAGCCAGAGGTTTGTGTCTGTCTGCTCCGCCTGGATGTTGCAAGTTACTGGACGTCAGACGGTAGCCTCGGGTGGTTCCCTGGCACTACACCATGAGGGTGTGCTTGGCGTTCTCACACGTTCACACGTACGGGTGCTGGAGTACACATATTCATTGTTTTCTTTTATTTTTCACACTTCTCCCCGACTCTTGTTTCTATCCGTGGTTTACTTTTCATGTAGCTGAAAGGTCAGAAGTTCGCGGAGGACTGATCTTAAGCACACGTCGCGTACTAATGCCAGAAGTGTGACACTAAGACAAATGACCATCTTCACACTTAAATTTGTTTACATTTAGAGGAATACGTTTTTGAGGAATAAACTAGATGTATACACGAGGGAAAAGTGAACAATGGATGACGTACAAACATTTCGTTCATAGGCATGTACTTAAGACGGTCTTTAACAAAGAGAATTCTTGTTACTTCAAAAAATTGTTTAAATGTACTCTTCTACAAAATGGCTGCTTCCACAATCGCAGCAGCTTCTGTATTCTGTGCCAGAATTATACGAGCATTGTCTTATTTTACAGAACTATCCTGCATCTTGTCTTTCATAGCCACGTAGCTATCCTGCGATGCTGTTTCTCAGAGATGCGTTGCCCAGACTGTGCTAGAGTTTGGAAAGTAAACTTTGGAGAAACTCTCGCTCGGAAACAATATGGCTGCCTTAGGTGCCGCCTGCTAGGATCGTTTCTAAAGTTAAAAGATATACTTAGTGTTTTGCCTCATTGGGACGGTACAGTCTGTTGACAGGGTGTAAATAAGACCAACTTTATCTAATATTTTTAATATTTTTTATTACAGTAAAATTATTTTATATTTTCTCAGTTTAAATCAATAGATATATAACTAAATGCTTAAACATATTAATGTGTTAGTACAAAAATTCAGCTGCGTTAAAAAGAAAATAGTTCGTTGAATTGTAAATCAGTGTATAATAATAAATAATCAACTTTCCGTTTTCTTTTAAACGCTTATTTCTTTAATCAACACGCAGCTTTCTGCAAAGTCACCGCGTCGCGGGCCGGATATGGCCCGCGGGCCGTAGGTTGGGCATCCCTGTACTAGACTGGTTGCCAGATCCATTATGGACTGTTTTTATATTCTAATGTTTAGTTTTTGCCGCTATATTTACCTACATTGTTAAAAATCTAATGTGTCAGGGACGGGTACACGAAGTCACTGTCGACACACGCCCCACACGTGCTCTTTCGTACAACACACCATAAAGATTCGACGTGGGCTAACTCCTTTATTAGGTGGGAGCTTGTATTTATTGTAGCGAGGGTAACTAAATTTACACAACTCAACATCAATACATAAACGAGACTATGAACCATAAATTTCACATTAATGTCCCAACTGTTCAACTCACTGTTGGGAGGATGTCGCAAAGACTTTCACTTTCAAACACACAATGAATAACTTTCAACCTCTCTAAAGTTCCTCCAACTGTTCAACAAAATAGTTCAACTCACTGTTTGGAGAATGTCGCCGAGACGTTCACGTTCAAACACACTACTACTCTTCCTTCGATATTCGTCCGCACATAGTCCTCCTCTAATAATCTTCCTCGAATATCTTACACTTTCAAAGTCCCCGTACAGCAAGTGCTGGTTCGGCCTAAGCACCCGGTTGGTGACCAGACCACTTCAATAATCACAATAACCACAATATCCACGCACATCTGGGGTTGATCAGACATATGCTCCAACTGCTGAAAATAATCACAATAACCACAATATCCACGCACAGCTGGAGTTGATCAGACATATACTCAACTGCTGAAAATAATCACAATAACCACAATATCCACGCACAGCTGGAGTTGATCAGACATATACTCAACTGCTGAAAATAATCACAATAACCACAATATCCACGCACAGCTGGAGTTGATCAGACATATACTCCAACTGCTGAAGATCATATTCTAAACGTCTTCCTTCTTTGATAGTTTCTAATGACTTCTCCTTCTCCAGGGGATTCAGTTCCCGTCATCTGCCATCCCGATGTAGGATACTCTCAAGAACCTCAGCGAAACAATGCTCTTCCTCCACCCTATCACTGCCAGGCAGGTGCGCTGTCACACTAGCAACTACACTTACACGCCACGCTCTCAGCCCCTCCTGTAGTTAGGGATCCGTTTCAGTGGGTCCTCCTTAACTGTTCCTCCAAGTTAGCTCCTTTACTCAGCAAGGAACTCCATGCACAGATTTCTCTGTCTGTATTCACACCTGTACAGCTACGACCAACCGTCTCAGCGGCTACCTCGGGAATCCTCCTTACTCGTTCCTCCCCATTAGTTCCTTTACTCGACAAGGAACCAGATGCACTGATTCCCCTGTCTGTATTCACACCTGTACAGCTAGACCAACCGTCTCGGCGGCCGCCTCGGGAATCCTCCAACTCAGCATTTTTCATACATCAGAGATTCGGTGAACCTTGCTCACTTCTGCACGTTATTTTCTTGAAATCCTCACTTTACACGCATTCTATCTAATGCACGGGTAAGGGTGATAATTCCTGCCTATTAACAGACAGAGGCAACACCCCCCCCCCATTCCTAACATAATGTAATTTAACTTTACCCTACTTTAATGCTAAGGAGACTGTTGGTTTATGCGTTTGTAGTTATAATTGTTAAGCAATGACCATATTTTGACCACTCTTTATATAATTAACCTCTTTTATATTGTTTTATATTACAGCTTTTCTCTTTCTAGGCAATTTCATTATCTTCTAAAAGCATGTGTGGAGTGCTGTCTCCACAGCTGCATATAAGAGGTTCTTGCATAAAGTATAATATTCACTATTTGATTCTCACTGTGCCCACTCTATATTGTAAGAGCTATTTGAATTGTCAGAAGAATGAATAGTGTCGGGGATCTTTTCGTTTCTTAGTTTCTTTGCTTTCATGCTTATGTTTCACTTTCCGTGTGCTCTCGGTGCCGATTTAAGGACTACCTTTCTTTCTGCTAAAGAATTAAAAAATACTGAGGTTGATATTGTCAGGGTTTTATTGCAAATGTAGTCAATTTCTCTGCGTTACCGTTTCGTTTAATACTTATACAAGAAGGAGAAAATTTCATAACTTGGTTATGGATCTCATTTATGACCCTTAATATTTCATATACTTCTTGTTCTGTTAGAGGTTTGATTTTGTAGGGTTTGGAATGCTAATAATGAGTCAGATATCGCAAAATACTGTCGGCCTGTCCTCTCCTTAATTTCATGTAGGATTGTCAGGATTGGGGGGGGGGGGGAAGAAAAGCCAAGTTTTATCTCACTAGCCAAACTGGATACGTAATTTTTGAAAGTTGAAAATGAAAATTTTGTCGGTCCATTTGAAGGGGGTAAAAATAATTCAGCAAAATAGAATATGCATCGTATATATATATATAGACGAAATGCATACTGCATAAAATAGTCAGCTACTAAAATTTGTCGTCTTACTAACATCAGCTAACACGGAGATGCTGATGGATAACGGAGATATTTTTATTTAGGAACAGACATCTTTCTATAGTGTACATTCGCAGGAGCACAAAAACCTGAACCCAGGATAGCCAATCCTCACTATAGCAATGAGGATTGGATTTCCCAGTTCAGATCTTGTCTTGGACATGCCGTTTGTAATGGCAGCCGTTTACAAGGCTTTACTGTGACAGAGCCTTGGTTGATGGCGGAGTAAAACATCAATCCACCGCCCTCCCCCAACAGAAGCACAAAGAGACAGTTGTAGTGAAGAATATTTGCCGAGGCATCTTATTGTTTCATACCGCCAGCATCCACCAAGATCGCTAGACATTGTTTCTGTTTCGAGAAATATGCTGCTTCATATACACTCGACCGTTATGGGCTGTTTTGCCAAAGCTTTCTCCAAAGCGCATCAACGTCCTCTAAATAAGTGGCTGAAGATATATATCAGTTGCTATTTCTTTGAAATTATCGTTGTCCTGTTTTTGTTGGAAGTCAAATGAAGTACTGATGATTGGATGTTATCTTGTGGGGCTTATCTGATGATACAACCCGTCGTCGTTGCTTATATTGAATCTTTGAATCATCATACAAGCAGCTTGTCAAAAGAAGTTTGAACCACATTGATTTGTTAATGATTCCTGTGTCTAAAAGGATTATTAAAGTATAGAATATTTTTGAAGGTCTCCCTGATTGGGGACACATATCTCGCTCTAAAGGCTCATTTTATATCACTAATGCCCTGAACACGAAATCGCAAGGAAAAACAAAAATCTCGAGAAATAAAATAAAAATGCTTTCCTCGGGTGTTCAAATCTCCATTTTGGCCTGAATCCCCGTGTACTGTCAGTACCGGTGGAATCATGGCTGATACAAGTTTTGAAGTATCGCAAAAGTGTCGTCTTCCAGGGTCCGTTCCTACTGTACAGAAGATAATTTTTCTTGTCCAACAACACAGAGCAGCTGCACAAACACCTGAAGTTAACTCAAATTCCACTCTTCAAGCCACAGTGTTGTACCTGTGACCGGCGACACAAGATGTTAGAAACGTACACACAGTAAATGATAACCAATATCCACAACAGTATTCCCGAAAATATATCTCTGCTTTTTCATTTCTATGTACTCGGAGGCTTAATATTCCCTTAGGAATTATTATTAGTATATTATGTATTCTGCTTCACGTTTAAAGTTTTCTTTTTGGATTAAGTTGTCTCCATTTGAGAGAAAGAGAGTTGAGTTGATCATGCTGACCAACAGCCAAAAGATCGTGATATACATTGCGGGTTTTTTTTTTAAAGACATAGCTTTAAGCATAAAAGAACGGCTGGCAATGTCTAGGTGAGTATCTAAACAGGCATCTCCTCCGTGTCGTCCTCAGTCAGGGTGTGCGCGAGTAAAAGGGCCATCAGGCTTGTCTAAGCAGGTGGCAAATTTGACACCTTGAAGGCGTATGTGTCTATGTACAGGCTGAGGCGGCGGTACGTCCCACTTCCTCCCTTTTCTTTCCAGCTTCTGAGCCTGCGCAGCCCCCAGACCCGCGGGCGCATAAAGTTGGCCGCGAAGAGCGCAGGCGACGTGGTAATCACAGGCTTGACAATCTTCACCTTGAAACCCAATCGGGGCTTAATTTCTTTCCTTGACAAAATTATGAGGGCGATTACAGACACAGTTGCTCGTAAATTTGTGGTTATTTTGACTCCAGTATACATAGAAGCTCCCTTCTCGACAAGAGCATAATGGCCAGGTGAAAAGAATGAAGAAATAAACTGGAGTTTACTCGCATGGATGCAGGCGCCATTGTGGCAGAGAAAACGTTGTCGACCTCCACAAGCAGAGACTCCACAGACTTTAGGGCCTGCGGATGGATGGAGGATCACCTTTCTCGTAAGCTGTCGCCAACACCTGCTTTGCAACGTGCTGCCTGTGACCTTTCGAAAAAGGCAATTACCTGTTTTGTTGGGTGACACTAGTGTATCGCGCTGTCAGCCTGTACCAAGTGTAAACCCAGTGATTTGCACGCAGGACCACGAGCAGTACTCCCGTCAGTTATCAGCGGTGCCCCACTAGCCCCCAAAGAAAGACCAAAATTATTTACACAGCACATGAGCTGAGAAGAAAGCCAAAATGTTCACATTAAACGAGAACTAAAATCTGTGTGGATTACTATATCATAATAAATAAATAACATAAATCTTGTTCCGTTAAATAAAAGTGTCGATGTTTTGGCGAGACTTTAATGAGACTACACCATTAGGTTATTAGGAGAAATCATCACAAATTATTTAATGAAATTACCGATGCTTAAACAAGGCATAGAATAAATGAAAGCGAAACTAAGCCGATCGAACCGATTTATATATATATAAAACTGTAGCACGTAATTACCGTCTGAATATTTGTTAACTTTTTTGTGTCACCATGTGAATACATGAGTACAGCTTTGTGTACATCACAAATATGAGTGTGATCAATCATGGATATGCCTACAACTGTGACTATGTCACAAAATGAAAACAGTTTTGTGGACGTTGTAACTATTTGTTTCGCGTATGGAAAATACAAGACGGTTTTGTCTTCACGCTGTTCACCCCGGTTGGTTCGCTGTTGCGAGTGTCAAGATTGGTTTATTCTCGTCCCCCATTTCGCCGTCTCGTGATGGCCACCATTTGATAACGATCTAACAGACCTTCTACAGAGAGATCAGATGTATAGCAGTCCAGTGTTATATGGCCAAAAATTTACATTTGCCTTATGAATGGTGTCTCCGTGGATTTGAGAATTTAGTGAAAGTGGGTACTGCAATGCCACCCATGGGTAGATCGAAGCACAAACCTGCTTGCATTTTCTGACAAAAGCTTGAGAAGGATCTGTGCAGCTGTTAGTGACAGTATATATATATATAGTGCTGAATAAATTAACCCTGACGATGGAACATCTTTCAGACAAAAACAAATAAAAAACAACAACAAAATCGCTAATAGTTTCTACATATCGTACAGATGTATTTGTTCTCCTGTGACTTGTAAAAAATGCAGTTGTCCAACTGACTCCCTGGGTATTCTTGCAGGGAGAGATTTTCACAGACTGCATCGATTGACACTTCTTTCTTTCATTAAGGTGTTACGCTTGCTGTTAACATTTGCTGATATATTGGAATTGTGTTTTCTGGTTTTGTTTTTAACTGCCTGTCAAGACGTGCAAGTGTATATAGGAGAAGCTAATATCTAAGGCGGATCTCTTTAGCTTTCTGATTTCATTTATTCACTGGACTCAGAAGTAGAATGTCGCTGGCCTAATCACTATCCATCCGCAGATGATATGCATCTGATTTATCAGTAATAGGTACTTGATTTAAAAGTAGCATGTATCTGATTTATCACATGGTGCATTTATTTCATCCTTGTTTCACAGATTTTCATTAGCCATATCATGTTTATTTGCTTATATTTGATGCAGTCTTGAGACTCAGATGTGTGGTTTGCAAAATGTCGCATAGCTTTTCGCAGGAAACACCAAGGTGGTTCAGGTATTTTTTACACCGCGCGACAATCCCACGCGTAGAGGAGGAGGCCTCACCTCCCTGGGCCTCAAGCCACTTCCACGTACACTTGTACGAACAGCAACGGGTAGAACCAGTAACACTAGTGGTCATACCCTCATGGCTTGATTTACGACCTTTAAATTAGAGGGTTGTGTGCATGTGTAGTGAGCGACCGGCTTACATGGGAAGTGGGGAGGGCTGGTGAAGAGTGATGTTATCCTACAGACCTAAAGAAAGTCCAGACGGGGCAGGGAGGGCAACCGCCAGAGAACATATTTTTTTTTTTTTGCCACCATTGGGCTCGTGGATTCCTCCTGGAGACAAAGTGTTGGTTTATGCTGGTTTTTTGTACATTATGATACTCTATTGTTTGTTAAAACATCCGAAAATGACATATTTCCAAGTGATTTAAAGCAAATTTAAGAAAATAGCATTGCATTCATGTTTTCAGTAAAGAAGTTAGTCCATGTTTTAATTTACTTTGTCTATAAATGGGTTGAGAAAATGCCCAGTTTTGCGAAAAAATTACTTGTATCTAAGGAATTTTCGTTTTGTGCCTTTCTTTTAAAGCGTAGCATTTTGCTGGCCACAGCTAATGTGACTGAACGGTTTTAAAATTGTAGTTTTACAGTTGTATCGTGTTGATATAAAGATAAGCACACATAAATGTGATTATGTTTATGTAATCTAGTACTGATTGTAATCTTATACCATTCTAGTTGCTGACACTCATAAAGAGGAGCAAAGATCTTCGAATGCTCTCAATCAAAAGCCCCTCAGGTGTGTGTGTGCGCGCGCGCTCGCTAGCTCGCGAGCAAGAAAGATGGAAGAGAAACACGACAGAAGTCTTCCGAAGTCGCTAACATTTTGTACTAAGTTTTTTTCCCCCCATAGCGATATGTAAATAGTTGATCTTGGAGTAAGTTTTAAAGAGGTCAAGATCTTGTGCGGAGTGGCCATAAGGCAGGAGTGAAGGGTAAGCTAAGGAAGTCAATTTCTAATTTGGATGTCAAAAATGTAAATAAACAAACTTTTCAGTCTCCTGATGGTGGCTTGTCGTTCTTGCCACATTCGGGTTTCCCGGAGGTCCCGCGAGAGGCGCTAGCTGCATGCCTACTGTCAGGCGCGGAGTTAAGCACACCACATGTGCTCATTGATGACTTGGTGCCGGGAGTTTAATTGACAAGCCGATGGGCTGCGGGGAGGTGCGCAATGCTTGTCTGCAATTATATGTTTTAATGTGCGTTAGCAGGCGGCATGCCCAGCCCCGTGTGTGTTTGGTTCTGGCACACATTCTTCTGGGGGATGCCATCTCCTTCTCTCGTAAAGTGTCTGCTGTAGCTATGTGCGAGTCGACAAAGCTTCACAAACCATAGCTGTGTGTTCTCTCACCGCTCTCTGATTGAGTCCAGGTCGCACTTCATTGCTCTCCCGCTTCTATTCTTCTCTTTGTGCCGAATTGGCGGCGGGCTTGCTGAGTTTTATACTTGAGCAAAAACAGCATAACTTCCTTTTGGATTTTTTTTTGGGGAAAAAAGAACTGTTTGTCTGCTTTTGCACTTAGGTAAAAGAGAACTTTTGCCTTCTTCTGCAATTGGCATTGCCTGCATTATCGTTTTCTTGTTTGAATCAAAACTAAACTGTTGATGACACGAAACCAACAATTTGTCCAGCTATGTCTTTCAGTTTCTTTAGTTCTTGACGTATATGTATGCACCTGCAAATAATAGTTTTTTCGTATCCTTATTCTCTCTCTCTCTCTTTCGCACACACACGCACACAACACAAAACACAAAAAAGTTAGCCATCTCTCATCAATAGAATACACCATCAGCTACAAACCAATGCACGTGCAAATACACTGCGGCGCAATGCGTCGATAAAAGCCAGATCTTTTATGACTAAATCGGTAAAATGCATGGGTAGGCAGGCTAGTTGCAGGCGATATCATCAACAAGTATGGCTGTTTATTACCGAGCCTGGCGTCACTGAAGCTCCAACGCAGCAGCAGATGTGAGAGGCAGAGAAAGGCAGCTGTAGCCTTATGTTGAGGTTGTACACATCAACGCAGTGGCGGCTTATTTTCTCCTGTACAGTAACGATCTGATCAAGTAAACAGCCGACCGTGTGCAGAAAGGAATGTACTAGGTTTTAACATGGATTCTTAGGGTCTTAGGTCTGTACACCCGAGGCAGTTGTGGACATCGCCTGCAGGCAAGCCCACATGGCGTCTTTCTTTGCATTGGCCAATCCATCTGGTCAAGGTGATCCTAGAGCCGTTTGGTCAAGTCAGAAACGGAAGATATACGTAAATCTCGAGCAGTCACAAGGCAACAATTTTGCCACCATCTTAATACATGCTGCAGAACACATTGAAGAAACCTCTCCTTTTCCGGTCAGATTGTACAAATTGTCAAGTTATCACTGCTCTATCGCCTTCCTTGCCACAGTTTTATTATGACCTGCCAGAGCCACCTAGTCTTCCTTGAGGAACATTGCACCGAATGAAGCTTCATGGACCATCCAAATTTTCCCTCGTAAATCGACTGCAGCCAAAATGGAATTGCCGCGAAAATCACGTTTGATAGATCGCTCTTCTGCAGCTTCAACAAATTGCTCCGTCGGAACTTCCCTTCGAGCTTCTTGTTTCCCTCGTGTATCACGCAGCATTATCTCCCTCTATCACGGGCAGCCGGTCAGAGCGCGAGCTCTCCACTCAAAGTTCACTGGGAAAGGAGAATGCTGTCGACACAAGGGAGATCTGAATCCTTAATAATAAACAAAAGCACTTTCTCTATCTCTCTGAATGATAACAATACACGGTGCCAATGTAAATAAAAGACATCGTGTACAGGTAAAATCCCCAGAAACTGCAAAGGACATTGTGGCAAGGCTTTACTTGAATCTCCAGCGAGCACCTCGAGTTAAATGTGACACATACATAAACACACCACATACACTGCCTAATCCAAAAGCTAAGTTTCTATTTAAAAGTATCTGAATTTGAGTACACAATTGCACCAGAACATTTGAGCTACTACCCATGAAAACAGATTGCTATTATATATATATCTTTCATACTTCCTTTTTAGTCTCACACACACATTATACTATGCTATTTCAATTTTTTATTTTTATTTTACGTTGCTCTTAGAGACACACACACACATTGTCAACATTCTTCTTCTGGTATCGGTCCGTATCTGGTGCCTCGATTTTTCATTTGCTTGCACCATATTCATTCTGGACAAGGTTCATTTTGTGCTTGTATCTGTTCATCGCTTCTTGTCCACAATGGGGCAGTTCCCTTCAGATGACGCTGAGCCAGGAAATTGGCATCGTCAACACAATTCTGGGGAAGTCCTCCCTTCCCGGTCTCCAGCACTCGGTGTTCTATTATACGCAGTAGCCTTTGTTGGGAAAACGGAATGCAGACAGAAGAGCTTTCAAGGCAGAGTACTGCCAATATCTTCTTTACATAACGGTGGAAACTTTGCAGTGTTCTGGAAGTGATATAATGGTGTGTGTGTGTGTCTGTCTGTCCTTGCTGCTTTTTGTGCGTTTGTGTGTGTGCTTGCATGTGAGAGAGAGAGAAAAAAAGAGAGAGAGAGAAAGAAAGAGAGAAAGAAAGAAAGAAAGAAAGAAAGAAAGAAAAAAAGCATGGTTATCTGAAAAAGCTAGTGATAATATTACATGAGTGGAAGGTAGGGACAATGAAACATCAGTTCATCCAGGGACCTGACAGGTCCGTGAGTCCACTGGTCAACTCTTGTCCGTCGTAAAGAGTTAGTTTTATCGCGATGAATGTGTAAAGAGTTGTCCTTATCTCCCTGCTTGTGTAAATTACATGTGGGGCGGTTTTCTCTTACAAGTTCATGAAGTCTGCAGGTATGAGTGGCAACTGACAACGAGTTCGAAGACAGTGCCCCTTGTTGTTTACAGAACTGTTGTCGTTATGTTTATTTTACGCCGATTCTCGTCACTTATGTTGTCTGCACTTCATCAGTCGTCCTGAGGAGAGTGGTAATGACCATCACCACCAGCACTACTAGTACTTCTCAGGCTCATCTCGTTCACCAAAATAATCTTGTTCACCCACCGCTGCCGTGAAGATGTGTACATAGTGGCGAAAATCAGTGAAGTTCCCCAGCATGCAGCAGGAGACACTTGCAGTTTAGTATGTCAGACATCAAAACATATCTGATGGATCTGTCAAAGTTCCGTTGCCCCAGAGCAATCTTGTGATGTCCGCAGAAGTGAGTCTGTGATTGCTATGCGTCTCGTGGACATGGGAGCCATATGTCACAGCAGCAGCAAGAGATAGCAGGCGTGTGTGACAGCCCACACGATTGACGCCAAACTGAGTGCCGGCGCCTGTATGAGCACCATGTCCACGATATGATGGAATGGGCCACAGCTCCTTAATAGCATATGAGACACAGACAAACACACAAAGTCAGACGATATTTTCTTGTTTTTGCAGACGCATGTTTCCAACACTGAGGGTTTCCTTCAGCGGCCTGGAGCCGGACAGTCGCTACTTCGTACTGATGGACGTGGTTGGAGTGGACAACAAACGCTACCGCTACGCCTACCATCGGTCGTCGTGGCTGGTGGCCGGCAAGGCTGACCCTCCGCTGGCCGCGCGCCTCCACCAGCACCACGACTCCCCCGTGTCCGGTGAGCAGCTGGCTCGCCAAACAGTGTCCTTCGAGAAACTCAAGCTGACTAACAACCTCCTGGATAAAGCTGGCCATGTAAGTGCGTCCACATTTATCACCAAATAGACGATAGACAGAAGTCTGGCTACAGTAAACCAAGGCAGTTAAATTATATATATATAGAAAAAAATTAAACACTTTAAACTTTGTTGTAAAAGTTCGATTTCATCATTTTCTGTCTTGATTGCTGTGGGTCTAACCGACCACACATGCTGCCATTAAATGTGTGAACTGAACACCATCCACAGTATGGCAATACACATATACTGGCTGCTGATAGAATGATCAATGATTAATGAGCAC
Organism: Pomacea canaliculata; assembly: GCF_003073045.1. Classification (NCBI taxonomy): domain Eukaryota; kingdom Metazoa; phylum Mollusca; class Gastropoda; order Architaenioglossa; family Ampullariidae; genus Pomacea; species Pomacea canaliculata. Next base: position 10,744,230 of record NC_037601.1, read on the forward strand.
CCAACGGCTGGCTTGTGTCACTTCGTAACTGTCAATTTTGCTGGTGAAAGTAAAGTGTCATTTATCTTTCCTTAATATATTTATTTGTCAATTCGCAAAAAAAGTCCAGTAAAGAGAATGAAGGCGAGAGAGACTGTAGCTAGCCGCCATGTAGACATAGAGACTGTCGCTAGGTGAGGTACGCACTTGTCAAGCAATGCTTTACTCACAGTCATATTTATTAACATTTGAAAGAGCAGAATCAGGAAATGTGTAAGAATCTCGTAATGTGTACAGCTATAATATTTCAGATTATACTCAATTCGATGCACAAGTACCAGCCACGGATCCACATCGTAAAGAAGAGCGACACCACACCGGCACAAGGGCCGAGCACTCTGGAGGGCGAGCTGCATCGTACTTTCGTGTTTCCAGAGTGTGTCTTTATTGCTGTAACTGCATACCAGAACCAGCTGGTGAGTGATGTTCTGCCTTTATACCTGTCACTTCCTAGAAAAGGCAGGTGTCGAGTGTTCTGGCGTCGTTACACCTGCCACCCTACCTTAACCAGGGCGGTCCGGTGGTGCAACGGTTAGCGCCCGTCACCACTACAGTGAGGGTTGGCTGCCCTGGGTTCAGCTCTCGTCTCGGGCACGCTGTTCTTTCTCTGCGTGTGGCATCCGTTTACAGGGCTGGCTGACTTTATGTCACTGGTGGTCCTTAGTATTTTAGTGTTACAGACTGTCAGCAAGTATTATCTACTTAAAGTCATTAGTTGTGACTAAATCCTTAGTACTGAGTGCTACAGACTGTGTCTGCAAGGATTATCGGCTTTATGTCACCGGTCATCCGTAATATTAAAGATTGTGTCTACAAGTATCTACAGTGCGTCACTAGTAGTCGTTAGTATTTCAGTGCTACAGTCTGCAAGTATTATTTGCCGTTAAGTCATTAATAATCCTCAGTATTTTAGTGTCAGACTGTCTCCAAATTGTATTTTATGCTAGTGACTAGTAATCTTTAGTATTTTAGTGTTATAGACTATGTCTGCGAGTATTATCTGCTTTAGAGGTGATAAGGCTGTGGCGACGGTCTAAAACGTTTGAAAATTATATTTAGTTACGATTGCAGCGCACGAGAGCAATAATATATAATATATAAGTGATAGCAATCAAGATGGTTATGAGCAATATCCAACCATATCATGGCATCAGCTCACACTGGGATCGAGTTGACCTCACAGGAGGAGAGACCTCGTGGAAGCAAACGAAAGAGTCTCGTGTAATTTCTCTCATTACACAGAGCATCCTATAAAACATTCAGCTCTTTCCACAAGAACAGACAGGAAAATAGACGAGATTCAAACTGATTCTACTCTTTACGAGATTCTAAGCAGTTTTATTTTGCCTGTACAATCCCTTTAAGGACTAGTCCTTAATATTTTAGTGTTATAGACCGTGGCGCACAATCTGAACTCCCTATCAATTAATTCTCTTTGTTTCCTATATTAATAAAGGCCAAACTGCTGATGAACACACAAGTGCTAAGATAGATTGGTTGGTCATTCTGTCCTCCGGCGAATGAGCCCCAGCCCACGTGTAAATGTTTATTTTTAACAACCATGTTGATTTTGTAGTGCATGAAGTGTTCGCTGTACTTTCAGTATTTTCAAATTTATTGCTGGTATATTTAAAACAAAGCAAAGAATTTGTCATCCTTGTTCAGCAAAGGCTTTCTCTTGAACCAGCTATCGTGGGAAAGTTTCTCGGCGCTGAAATAAATGGGGAATTTTCAATTGGAAACTTCCTTTTTCACCAGGATATGTTTACTCGCGAACACTGCGCTATTTCTGTCATCTTTATCATTTGACACAGCCTTATCAAGCGCAGTGTTTATTATTTTCCTATGTGCCCAATACACAGACACATTCTTTTTGGAGAAGAAGGGGGAAAGGCGGCGTTTGTGCGTCAGACATTTTTAGAAGCGGTGGGAGAAGCTTCACTTTGATTGTGCTCTCGGCTAAAGAGCCTCAATTGTATTCTGCGAGATCATTGCTGGCTCCGCGTTCAGACATTTTCCTGAGGTATCTACCGGTGATAAGATCTCAAATTCTTTGTGTCTTTTCCAGTCGCTTTTCGCTCTATGAATCTCTTGCTCAGTTCCAGCAGCTCTCCTCCACACAGTTAAAGGCACGAGGGTAAAACCATGTGTTGTTCTCGTAAGTGTATTATTAACTCGAGAAATGCGTCTTATTTCTTTAAGTGTTAAGGTCGAGATAGTTTTTTTAAACATGAGAGAAGGTTAATAAATGATGAAGCGTGTCAGATAGTACTGCAAGTGAAGAGGTGGGGGTTGTCTCGGGGATTTCCAAGAGGCCTGGCCGTGAGAAGAGTGGGCAGACGAGTGGTTAGAGCACTGGGGTTCGAACTGAGAGGCTGGCCGATTCGATACCCAGGTAGCGCAGCAAACTCCCCTACCCTACTCTACCCAGCTGTCGGGAATGGGTATCCGACTCAATAAAGAGGTGTACACATATTCAAAGATACTGACTACAAAGAGAACGAATGAATCATACAAACAATATTTATGTAAACAAGTTATAGTAATAACAATTGTTATCATTATTTGCTTTATACAGAAGAATTTATGTTAAATCTGGATCTTCACATGTTCTGTCTGCACCACACTTACCCACACACATCCACAATGGACGATCTGAACAAACTTGGTAATAAATAAAGCAAAGTAAGCTAGAGAAACTGAATGTCCGCAGCAGGAGTCCAAGGAAAACTCTAGAACTTGTGTTGCCTTCATGATCACGTGATGACAGGAAAGGTAACTCATTCTGGGACGTTTTAAGAAAGAAAGATGGAAACGGTGAATAATAATAAAAATGATTATTATAAAACAGTTTTTAGATGACAGCTTTTGCACGACGAGAGATTCATTCCATATATTTAGTTCTGTGCTAGCACTACTGAGATGTAAGTTATGACCTTATGACCTATGCATTTTGTTTTAATTGCAGATCACCAAGCTAAAGATAGACAGCAACCCCTTCGCGAAAGGCTTCCGAGACTCCACGCGCCTTACAGAATACGAGAGATGCGGAATGTACGTGCTCTCACTTGTAGCTGTGCCATAAATGTGTTTTAATGATATTAAGGACTTTTTTGACAATATGTCTGGTTGAGATGGCTTTTTGGAGTTGTTCTGTAAGTTGCATGGCAGTGAGGCTTGTTAGCCAACGACACGGCAAGTTCTCCTGCAGCAGGTGAACTGTTGCCATACTCTTGTTGACAAAAAGTCTTTTTTTGACAAAGCTCAGTTTGATACTCTATCTAGCGATCACAAGTCTTTGAACGAAAAGAAATCTGTTGCTTCTTTTGCATGGCACATTAGTCAGTATAATGAAGCATCTTGAAATATTGTAACCCACTGTGCAGTTAGTAGTGCAAATATGAATGTCAAGTCTCCTTGCTGTCACCAGGGAAACCATGGAGTCGCTTCTGGCCCAGCATGCTTTGAGTAGGTCCCCGCTGCGCGCCTACCCGGACCTGGACAGCGAGGAGGCCTTCTTGAAACATCGCGAGTACCTCGTGTCCAAAGGTAGGGAGCCACCATTTACTATGTCTTCTAACATGGTATATCTCCAATCCTCCCATGTTTACCTTTCCAATATGCATGAACGCTAAGATTCCAGGAGGAGAAAGGTTTCATGGCTAATCTGGTGTAAGTCTCTGCGTATTGGCACTCCTACACTCCTTCTGTTCACGCCTATTATTCAGTGATACGAATGGCAATTATTATTTTCCACCCATTTTCTCATTGGTGTACACAGCTGCTCGTCAGTTGGAAAAGACAAGAGATGTAGTTTGAGTCAATATTGGTGTGAATATTCTGTGTGCTCTTTCTTGGAGACACCCAATCCTGACATATACTTTGTTTCTCAATGTCCTTTGTTTGCTTCACTGTTTAGAGAATTACTTTTTTTTTTCATTTTAGTTTACATGTCGACGAATGGCTCTCCTTGTATAATCGTTCGTATTGTCTGCCTCCTGCTGTAGCCTACACTACAGTGCAATGAGAGGCTAAAGGCGGCCAAACTGTGCGTGTTGAAATACTAGACCCCGTGATACCGACCCCCAGTAAGAGTGTCAGTTAGGCATGCAATCTTATGTTCGCGATTACGACTGGATGTACCCGCTTGGTGAGACAGAATAGAGCAGACATTTCAGGCTAAATGATCGAGACTGTCCAAATGAGACCACCGTACCTGCTGAGGGTGGCTTGGCCGGGCACCACCCACATGGGTGAGTTCGCACCCTGCGAAACAAAAGCCGCGCGCGCACGTCCGCGGCCATTGCATCCGCTGGTGGCGTTATCTCCTCTTGCCGTCGTGCACTACAGTCTGCGCACTCATCATTCGAGCCGTCAACGTGCAGCGCCAACCCTGATCACTTACTCCGGTCTCATCATGATGACTTCTGCTGATCAGGCTACGGACACCAAGTAGCGTGTCGACGTGTTTTCTTGAACGATGACTACACTGACAGCTCATGCTATGCTACTAGGCCCAGACTTGCTATGGGGACCTCACAGCTCATCCTTCCTGGTACACTAATGAATTCTTGCTAGCACCCGAACTGAACTCACTGAAAGTTTATTTTTTTAAATAATAGTGGCCCTCTCTCTCTCTCTCTTTGAGTACCACAATCAGACATTCTAATTCATTTGAACGTAAATATTGAGACCTTCGCGTTCGTTTCTGCTTCTATCAGGGTGGTCTGTACCATGGAAGAGACCACCCACCCGTAGCAGTCAGCTGACCCTTGTAAGCCTGGACATGGTCGTTTGGTTGCCAGTAGATTGTGTGACTGGGAGTGGCGCCGCCTCGAGTTGCTGGTGACACTGTCGGTGTCGATGTTGAGTTTGCGTGCAAGCTGGTCCTGGACTGGAGAGTCGTCTTCCCGTGTTACTTACGCTTGACCAAAGCCGGTAGTCACCTTAGCTGCCAACACTGATACCGATAGCTGCCTTGCACGGCAACAGTCATGTGCAGATGAAACAGCTAGACATTCCATTTTAAACCCCTTTCTGCAAAGGAAACAAGGTCAAAACTTGGGCGCGCACGCACGCACGCACACATACAATCTTACCATACGCCCTGAAGTTTATTTATTTTCCTGCTCTCCTGTCTTACAATTCCTCTCATGCTCGTCTTACCGGTCTCCCCACGATCCATCTTCCTATATTTCGCCCTCTCATAGTTTCTGGCTCCATTTTAGCTTTTGCCTCTTCATATCACCCGTGGACCGTGCTCAGGGAAAACGAAATAGTCCTGCATTTTTCAATAGTCAGAGAATAGTGCATCATACGATTTTTGTCCTTTAATCATTCATTGCTTGAAATCTTCAAGTACACTCTGTTGCGTGAAGCAAACATACAATATGTATCTTTCGAATTTCCAGAATCGACAACAGTTATAAATATTGTATTTATTGTGACAAAATATGAATGTAGCAATCATTGTTGAATGATTCAATAATACACAATGATGTAAGTAATGCAGTTACCAGTTTATACCACAAAACAAGAGAATTTTCACGTCGCAGTTTTGTACTGAAGATCAAGGAACAAATAGAGGGATTCTTCAAGATGGCGAAAGATTCATGTGTGAATGAGGACATCATTAATCTCTAAAATGAAATTCTTTAGAAAACGCCCTCCTCATCACTGAATATTCATGAGAATCTTAGACTCGAAAAGGCTTATGTGCGGTCTGAGTTTAGTTTGGTGTCTGTCAGTTAACAATATAAAAACAAAACCTGTGAAGGATAACGATCTCAGAGGCAACATTATAGCCGCCTCGACATCTCAAGACCGAGGGTTAGAAATAAGAGCTTGTGGAAGCAGGACCATCTGTTCCGAGAAGGACAGAATAAGCTCGACACTTGACAGCCAGTACACATGATTATCGCCTACAATTCCCTACAGCTGCTGAACTATCTTTATTCTGTTTGGGGTTTAGAGGCATTGTTGTTGTAAGTGAGCGGGAGTGAAATGTTCCATTATAAGCCCTAGCAAGTATTACAGAAAGCGCTGGAAAAATCAAAGTGCGCTCCCTTGAAGACAGTGGGGAGGGAACCAAGGAAGTCATTTACTAAATATAAACATGAGATATTTTAGACCAAGGAGGAATCGTCTCTTCTTAGACTAGGAGATAAATAGGAACAGATTGCCCTTTGTCCAGGCAGCGACAAATTTTCTGAACCCAATGTGATATTCGGCAAGGCGTCACGAGATAAATATAAAGCAACAACACGCCATCTCGGGTAGAAAATCAGGAAGAAACCCACTCTCCCATCTCCGCTTGTAGTCTCTCAGTATTTGCCCAAACACTGTGGTTTACCTGTGTCTCGGTTTGCGTGTCAGTCTAAGAGTCAAAGGACTAAACTGCAGCCCCACAGGACTGGCTGTCAGGAATGGCCTTTGCATGTTATTCCGAGACTTGATTGAAGTCTTTGACATTAAAGGAATTATGACTTCGGCATCTTCGATCAGTTCAAGAGAACCCTTTGTATTTTCAGAACAGAATAGGAACTTCCTGTCAGAAATCAGCATTTTAATTCTGTCTTTTTTCAATGACAAAAGTTTTGAACAGTTGTAAGTCTTCTTGATGTATGTTGACATTACAACATATTAGGCAGAATACGAATTATTGCACAATTTATACACATCGGTCATAAACAGACTGAATCCATCGGTTCCTTTTGTGATGCACAAGTATTTCAATATCGCCATCTTCTGGTGGCCAAAATGGGCGAAAGTTTTCATAGGTACACCAAACGTAGTAGGAGGTTAGAGGTCCTGGCAAGCTTATATATGTATATGTTGTATCAGTGTCGCGAGTCGTTGTTTTCGATACATTTTAATGAAGCCATTCCATGTTTATGTGATGAGAAGCTATAGTAATTTTAAACAAGATTTACAGAGTTGTGTTTACAATATTAAGGTTTTGGATAGTAAAACAATCTCGTTTGACAAACCAGTTAAGTGATCGTTTTCCACATTGTTATGCCATATCCTTTGGAAATGGACATAAATATTTCTCATGCTTAGTTAAATATCAAGTTTAAAAATAAAAATACCAATAAAAAGAAAATATCAGAAAATTAATATACCAAACAAATTGATAATAGTAGTAACAGCAGACTGAATCCTTAAACAAAGCCAGTAAATTTAAGTATGTGAATATACTGTTTCTGTAGACCTGTCAGTCAGTAAGACGAACGCTGAGTATTTGAAAGTGAAGCCAGTTTATTAACTATTCTCACCGCACACTGAATTGATTGCGGTGGTTAACATGCCTCCTCGTTTTGTTGTTCTTGTGGGTTATCGCCAGGTAGTGGCCCGGGAGCGTTTATTATCACATGCATTTTATCAAAAGATTAAAACTTCTGTTCCGTACAAGTCAGAACTGTAGGCTCGCTGTCATGGCAACGCCTCATTCATTAGCATTAGCCCAAAGCTCCCACAATAGTGCGGCATTTAGTAAAAATGATTTTGTATTAACTTTCTTGAATCTTTCTGCTAACTTTCATATTTGATTCAAGTTAATTAATTGGTTGGTACTTTGATCTGAGTAAATAAATAGCTTTTGTTGGGAAACAGGAAAACTGCTCTTTGCGGATAAGTTTGCGAACAGTGTTATTTCCGGACAATGTTAACAAAACATAATATAATTATATTATAATGCACATATATAAACTGATCTTTATGAGGTGTGGCTTAGATTACACGCTATAAATTGATCCTTGGGGTACAACAGTGTAAACAAGACTAACATAGAGCGCATCGAACTTGCGCTCTGTGCTAAGTTGTTATGATTATTTTCCTAACAGTTTAACCGGTGCTGCCAAAGAAACCTGCTGAATGTCGGCCCCAGAGTGTACTCCCAATACTTGGCTGGACTTTATTATAGCTGGATGCCTCCAACTGATATCTAGAAAGTGCCTGGAAGTCTGTCTATTTGTGCCCACGGTTTGTCTTCACCATACACGCGCAGGGCAGAGGGGTTGATGGAGCTCCAGACAACACGCGATAAGTCACGTGAAGACAGTTGAAGTCGCCACTAATCGCCGGCAGAATAGTGCCTCTCGGCTCTCACTGCCCCCCACACTCGTGCTCCCCCTCGCGCCGTCTCGCCCTTGTGTGCAGCACGCGGGTGGCCGGATCGAGTCCGCCTAATGTTACGCGAGAAATGTTTTTGGCGTGATAGAGAAGATACTACGCGTTCCTTCACAACTGTATCAGCGAGACCACACACACACAGTGAGACACTCAGAGACAATCGTATCACAAGCATTTCCCGCGTATCAGCCTCGCACATTCGAAGGAACCGATGCACAGACATCAGACATTTCGTTGCATACGTACACACCATCCTGTGGGTCGACGAGAGACACCCACACACGGGGCAGGGTGGGCGGGTGTTGGTGCTGTTAGCGGCGAGTGCAGATGAAGATTGAGGAGTCGACAATCGTTGATAGGCAGATGACGGGCTCTCATACAATGGCTCCAGTTTTATGACCGTGCCTATCGCATTTCGTGTGCTACTCGGTCTGGGTTGAGCCCCTGGTATCGTCTTCGATATCCACACCTGGCTACCTGAAAGTGTATTCGGGGAGATATTTTCAGCAGCTACTAAAGAACTGTCCCCGCTTTTCTATGCAAGTACACACGAGTACTTCTAGCTAGCTGATTGTTCTCCAGTCTTACTCAAACGATACCCGATAAGTCATGCAGAATCTTTGTAATCGCTTCACAAATCTTCAGTTTCCTCGTTTCGCTATGTTTGTGACTTTCAATTAAGAACTTATCGAGTGGTGACACAAAAACTTCTTTCATCTCACTAAAGTAATGTCTGAAACATCTAATAGCCAGGAGAAACACGGATCTCGAGAAATATTAAAGACAGTTTCCCTCACCTGTCCAATCTCCCTCTGACGTCATGTCAGTAGTTTGCCAATCGTCTGCTCTTACACACCTTACATTCCAAGCTACCTTTGTCCACTTCACACCTACCACAAGTTTTTTTTTCCCCCATTGCAGCCTTCGCCATTATACTCATTTCAAAGGTTAATTTCTTCGTGTGGTAAATCACAAACATGACACCACAAACACACTACCAAAATCAAAGTCTAATGTGATTTGTTTCAAGGAGTACTTCGCCATACCAGTTTGATGGCGAGGACATATTACAGCGAAGCAAACGAAAAATTCATAGTATGTAGAAAGATAATCACGAAAGATACTGTTGTTATACTTCGGTGTTTGAATACATGCTGTTCGAACTTTGTTCAGCTAAACTATTTTCATTCATACTTATGCGTTTCTAGTTTGTTTTTGTTTTTTTTCTCTTGACTGTGAACACTACATCTTCTCGTGTAATTATTTCAGACCAAAATTATAGACATTGTTTTATTTCTGCCAAGAATCTTAATGCACAAGAAACTTCAACTACAAAAATTCTAAATTTAAATGTTCATGCATTTCATGAAGACAAAGAATACCACTTACAAAAGGAAACCTGTAACTTATATTATGCGTTATTTTGAAGTCAGGTTGACAGCTCACTAACAAGGTACAAGACCAGAACGGACGACCTCAGATTTTTTTTAAATTTTGAATATTAAATTAATGAAAAGTTTACAGTGGTGATATAATTTGCAATGTTACAAATGTAATTAAGCAAAATGCTACAGAATAAGAAAGCAGAACTCTTTCAGAACAACAGCAGCTGTCTTTACCATTTTGTAAATGAAATTTATTACAGAAAGCACACAGACATTATTTTTGTGTAGTAATTTCCAGAACAAACTAAATTACAATTATATACGAACATTTTTCAAGAGTTAAATAACCTTGCTTATATCTGCATAAAATGTTGTATGAATCCATTTTCTAGCACCACATTCACTCTGCTTCACCAAGCAGTCCACTTTCCAAAGTAAAACTATTACAATATTGTGTGCACTGTGTAAGCTGTTATTGTACCTTTAAACAATAAGACAAACTGAACAGACATCGTTAGCGAGGAAGACAACTTAGCTATGATACACTCCAAACTCCCACCGAAAGGCTGCTTACATTTTTAAAAAAAATTAAAGGAGCGGAAAGAAAGAAAAAATAGCTTTACCTATGGCTATCACGTGACTATGATGGTTCGTCAAGGGTTGCGATGGGTCTACGATCAAGCTCCCAGCGCTGAAAGGTAAACATGTTGTTTACGTACTAGCCTACCCCCCACTGAGACAAAAACAAAATTAAAACTTAAAAGACAAAGCCATGACTCATGTGTGAATGTTTTCAAACTAAGCTGTTTAAAGATGCAGTAAAGCAGTCGTTTAAAGTCAATTGCGCCCTTTCTACTTGCTTCATGTCCTGATGTCCGTCTCCATTTTCCATATCACACATATAAAGAGAATCGTGCGCACACATACAGTCACACATACACAGAGTCGTGCGCACACATACAGTCACACATGCACAAAGCACACGCTCCAGGCTGTCTGTCGCCAACAGTCGCCAGCATCCACACCAGCAAGCCGCACTGTCGCGCGAGATCTCGAGCTGCGCGGAGAGACTTGTGCGCAGGAGACCGAGAGCATCCGAGAGGACTGCAGGATGGGGAGGAGGGAGGTTGTAGAGGGGAAGGGGGGCTTCAGTGGGACATCGTGACGTGTCCGTGACTGGCTGTGATTGAGCATCACTGTGCTGGTGAATGGCTTACTTTAGTCGCTCTGATTGGAACGACATAAAAGGCAGAGAAGATCAAAGAAAATAAATTAATTGAAGCCCAGTGCATTCTTCTTTTAAACACTTTGAATCTGTTTTTGGCCCAGATGGATTTTGTTTCTCGTCCCCTTTTGCTGTAATCATTTCTTACACTACCCAAGAATTCATTCCAACGTAATGATAGACACTCGAAAAAGGTAGAAAAACCGGTCGCAAAAACTTTCTTTAACCATTTTGGCAATAAAATGTTTTACTTTGTGATTCCAGCAGTAGAAATTGAAAACAGATTGGGAAAAAAACTTATTAATGGTTCTCTTTTTCTTTGCGTTAAGAATTGATTGCAGACAGGGATTTGTTTGGTGGCTTATCCATGTATGTGTGTCTGTGCGTGCGAGTACTCACCGTTGCCTGCCGCCGAGCACTTACGCCTTGTTTGTGAGTGAAGCGGTCACGTTCGGTAACTCCATGCTCTTTACCGGAAATTGAAAATCATCACTTTCAAACTTTTTTTGGCGAGTGAAGGCTAATGTTTTTGGCGATTTTGTCTGTTGCTGTACGATGATTACATATTGCATTATTATGTACGTGATGCATTCTGTTGTACGATATGTTGTTTCTGGGTTTTTTTTTCGAGATTTGTATTAGACTGTTGGTATTAAACTAAACACACACAGAGCTGCATCAAAAGGGGAGCGAAGTGAATCCGAGTTCCTTGAATACTTAAAGTTTATTCTCACATAATTTGATTAAGTATGCTTGATGTCACTGTGTATATACTTTGTATATCATAAGTGTGTGTGTGTGTGTGAAAGAAGGCACTTTCTCTCACGCACATTCACATACGTATATATATATATACACACACACGCATGTACATGCAAATAACCATGGACTAACAAAATACTTGACAAAAATCAGTACCCCAGCATACTCTAATAAAGCTGTCGACAAAACACTTCCCTGCATTTGTGAAATCTACTTTATTCTTGTTCTCGTTTTCTAATGTCATACATTTCGTGATACTGGGAATTTGTTGTTGTTGTAGTTATTGTTGTCATGTCTATTAGAGTAGTTTAATTTTTTCTTCCGTGCCTCTCTGGTATATTTGGTATGCGTTTGTTTGTCCAGATGACCAGGCGTTCATGGAGAAGTACAGCTTTCTGTCGGCGCCCACCTGGTCCCTCTTCCGGCCGGTGTGCTCCACTGCCGCGCCGCCCGCCCCCACCTGTCTGCCAGCAGTACGGCCGCTCTTCTCTCTCTACGGGGGGCTGCTGGGTGTCCATCCTGGTCACCCCGGAGTGACTTTTCCACACATGGCCTTCAATCCACTTGGCCTAGCGGCACAGTCAGCTGCTTTGCAGCAACAGCATCAGCAACAGCAGGCCAGAGAACTTCTGTTTGCATCGCCTGCTTCATCTTCATCGCCCTCGGCGTCCTCCTCGGCACCATCTCCGCCCCTCCGTGAAGGGGTACTCAGTGGGGAGGGCAGTGGCGAGTGTGGGCCACAATACCCCCCAGGGATGTATCGCTACCATCCATACCTTTTGGATAAGTATAAGCCACCCTCAGCACCAAAGGCTGTGGACAGCTGTCGACCCTAGATGGTTTGTGTTTAGACAGTACATGGCGCACTGGGCATATGTCGCCGCTGAGCGACGAGCAGGCCAATCACAAACTCGGGTGTCGAAGCACGTGATCAATAGATATTTGCTTCCTAGGTGACGTCACCGAACCAAAGCCATGCGAACGTTTGAGTCACTGGCACTGACTAACCCGGATTGTGCTGTGGGGGGAAAGGGGCAAAGGATGGCCTTGTTAGCGACTTTATTTTGTAGGCAGTCACTTCCTCTCCTCTCGTGACTTGCTGAACTGTCCGTTTGTACGACTGCTGGTCGCCACAACTAAGAACGCCAACACCATGGGGCCGACTGCTTGCTGCCATGTCTAGCTCTTACCCCCGTGACAATATGTACAAAATAGCACCTGTTAATTGTATCATGAATGATCAGTGGAAACTTTATACAGAATTCTTTCCTGATATGACTTTTAAAATTGCCTGTATTAATTAAACTATCTTCATTGGGGTTGTCATCGTAGCACAGGACTCACATGTGGTTACAAACGCTGAAACTCATTAAGCACTTCGACTATATTTCAGATTTTGCGGACATCTTGATTCGTGTCCGTCAGATTTCCAGGTTTTCCTTCCTTTGTTTTATTTATTTGTTTGTTTTCTGATAATCTTATAAAAAAAAATGATCCTTCTACAAGTGACGACTCTACAAGTCACGTGCTGGGAATGGCTCAAGCCTCGAAAACAAGACTTGACACTTCCTGAAAAGATGACAACCTCACATCATCGTCATCATCATCGTCTTCGTCGTCAACATCATCAATCATCATCATCAACCATCGTCAACAACAAAGATTGTCAGAAGTTGAAGCCCAACCACTCATCCACCACTACCCCCCCCCAAAAAAAAAAAGTAAAAAAAAGAAAAAAGTAAAAAAAAGTGGTTTATTTTGGTGTCTCCTGTGCTTTTCGTGATGATGTTCCTTGTTTGAGCTTTGTGCCGTTTCACAGTTCTGTAGACCCAGTAGTTCTATCGACAAACAGTAGCAGATTATGGTATTCACTTGTACATACCAACTTCAGTGGCATAATACAGAGAGTCGTTGGACACACTTGGCGGAGGTCATGGGACAGATTTCGTGGTTCTCAGTGCATGCGCCATCATGGTTACCACAAATGATATCTTGAAGGCATTTTGGTTGGAATGACATGGGAAGATACTTTATCCTCCAAAACAGAAAAGGAAGAGGTAGGAATCCCGCAAGACACAGGGTAACAACGGTGTATACCGAAAAACATGGCGGAAAAGAGATTGGTATCCGGCATGACATGCGATGGCAAGAGTCCTGCAACATTGTAGGGCAGGACAAGACTGGCATTCACACAAAAAAAACGGTCTGCTGTCGTGCATGTCTGATAAAGAGATTTTTTCGGGACAAGTATCTGGTTCAAATGTACACAGTTTAAAGTGTGGTGAGCAGCAACTGCATTTCATTATTATCTCTGCATGCTACAGCCAAACGCGCATCATTTCGGTCTTTTCCTAATGTATAAATGCACTTGCACACTAACACAGAAAGAAAACATCTATGGGTGCACAGGAAGACAGTCACAACCGACATCCCCAAGTCTCCACGTGTACACATAACGACGCTGTTACTTGTTCATCATACAATCACTGTTCACTGTGTGAGTGAACACACATACACCTTCATTGCTGCCCTATAACCAGACTCAAAACGATTAATGCACGGTTCCAGTCTCATCAAAGTGGTCATCTTTGGTCTCATTGAGACAGCAAGAGGCCTTGGATCTGGTACTTGTTTATGGGGCTAGGCTGGCTCGAATGTGATACAATTAAATGTCAACACAGCAAAAAATACCAAGAATCAACCTATCATATACTCAACTCAGATAAATTTTGAGAAATGAGAATATCTCAAACAATTCAAGCACACCAGATGTTACTTTACAAGGTAAAAGTTGTAGGACTATTCATGTAGCAAATTGTCAGCGATTGCCTTGAGGTGTCTACTGATGTAAGAGGAGAAAAGAACCGGTAGGGAACACGGGAACAAAATAAACCAACTGTACCTGAAGCCCATACCCAAACCTCAAAATGAAAGGAAAAAATACAAGAAGCGTGCTTTTGGACTTCCTAGTATTGCAAAGGAGTAAGAATTTAGCCCTTAACAGAGCTCTGATTATAAATTAAAAGAAGCTACAAAGTTTGAGTAGTGAGACTGAGAGAAAAAGAGAGAGTGAGTTTAAAGCGTTCATTTCTTTGCTGTGAACTGGAGAAACAAACATTGCAACTCGTCAGCGTGCAGCCGTCATGTACCCTTGTCACACGAGGGTGCTGAGTTCTCCATCCACATGGGCAAGCTCGGACATTTGAATACAAAGCCCGGGGTCTACTTGCTAGGATGTAAGATGGCGAAGATGCTGTAACAGCTCTCCATCCTCCTTGACATTACCACCAAGCGGCCCGCTGAAGCCGTTGCTCTTAGACCTGCACTTCACGATGTCTGCTGACAGCGGAGAACAGTTTCATTTTCATGAGTCTCTTGTCGGCAGCTGTACTTCAGTTTCTAATCACACAAACACGCGATGAAGTGTCGAAAACTCGACGCGACTATCTCTCCAGGTGGAGACGTAGAGATTTACGGGAGTTTTTTTTCCCACCGACGAAAGATTTACAGAATGTTTCTGACGTTTCGCCCCTCCTGGGGTGCGAGATGGGGTATGCCTTGCATATTTCGGGAAGTCTGTATCACAGACTAGGTAAGACGAGCTAGCAAGACGTTTACTGGTATTGTATTACTTTAGGTGCACAGATACTCGCTGGAGGTGGCAGCGATAAGGAGGAGAGTGTATTAAAAACCTACTAGCTACAAGAGCTACCCCATAATTCTTCTGCTTGGCAAAAACCCTGAGATCGGGTGCTGAGTACAAAAGCTGTGTTTACACTGCCTTGGTCACAGAGGTGGGCGAGTGAACGGACTAACAACTACTGGACAATCATACCTTAGTCGCCATCTCCAGCCAACTGCTACTTGTGTTTCTGTTTGTGTGTGTGTGTTTGTGTGTGTGTGTCGCAGATGTACTTAGAACCCAAGCGAGGACCCCAGTATGAGTGAAAGGGGTGCACCACATTTCATGGTTTAGATGTTACAAAATGTGTATGTAATAACTACAAAGACTTGAATTTATTTGATTATTGTAGATGACAAAGATTTAGAGCCCAACCTCTAGGTTTTCCATACATGACTTTTTCTTTTTTTTATATTCCCTCTCTTGCCTTCACCCACCCACCTTCACACGCATACACATACACACACATGATACACAAAGTACTTACAGTGACATCAAGTATACTTAATCAAATTATGTGAGAATAAACTGTAAATATCAAAGGGCCTCGGATTCACTTCGCTCCCCTTTTGATGCGGCTGTGTTTCTTGAATGCTCGGAAATGTGTTCTTGGTGCGAGCCCGTGACAAGCATGCACACCACAAACAACTGGTGTTCAGGAGTACACGTACACTCACGCACACGCGCAAACATCTCTTCTGCTTACCCTGCCTTGAACATAATGATTGTGAATGTTATTGCATACTGGACATCTCTCGCATTAACAGATCGTGCGACTACAACTTCCATTTCTAGACTAGGCACGACAGTAGGCGATAGTTCTTCATCTTCATACATATACTTTACTCGTGTATTACTTATGGCTTTTTGCTTGCTTGACTGTAGGTTCGTTTATACAGTTCCCTGAGCTCACCTCCACATGTGGTAATGTGCTATAATAATAATTATCATCATCATCCATGGAATATGTGCATTAAAATATTTACTTCGTCAAGTGATATTTGCAATAATATGCGCGATAAAAGTCCAACGATTTGATACAAACCTTCTACATTCATTCACCTGACGACAGGCCTTACACATACTCATATACATATATTAACTCAAAAGCAGAAACCTGTGACATCTCCCCCGACATATACATAGTTCTTAAACTGATTGCCATTTACGGTCTTACAAAACCGTTTGATATCAGTAACAGTTATATAGCAGACTCGTTTCTGCTGATGCTAACACAAATCTCTAAATGTTTCACATATTTTAAACAAATATAAGTGTTGTCCCTTCCCCTTATTAGTTTAATGATGGTGGGAGGTTCATCATTATCCTGAGGTGTTTTTATTTGATGTGGCTTTTTGTTTTTGCAAATGTGATGTGGCATTTACTTGTTCACATCGACTAACATCTCTTTAACCCTGCCATCTACATCTCAAACATTCAAGTGTTTTCGTAAAGTGCAAGACAACAAGCCGAGCACAGCACTGTCATAATGCATTTACATTGAGTGCAGTCCGGTATCTTCTTTCTGCTACATGTCCATGGGAACAGAAACGACTAGGCGATTTGATATAAGGCTAAGTGCAAATCCCGCCAACCCCCACATGACATAATGACTCCAAGAACAGGTTTCTAAAACTTAAAATTATTCTAAACAAGCAACTTTAAAATCTTTCTTTTTTAAATGTGTAAATTTCTTGTCATCTGGGTGCATTGCTTCAAGTAAAATTTTAAAAGTCCCTTTCTATTTATAATAAAACAGCTTATTTATAATTAAAGCAGCTCGATACTGGGTAAAAGAGTTTTAACAGAAATGATTGAGGTCACCAGAAACAGTTTATGGCAAGAACTCCAAGTTCTTTCTAACAAAGAAGGAAATCTATGTTGTAAGTAAACCGACGACGAGTTGTTTCAGCAATCTGGGTTTCAAGAAACTGGTGATTCCAGAACTACTGAAGACATCGCAATGACTACTGACGACAGCACTGAGCCAATTGTTTATTTAATATATTGTAGTCGGCGACGCTATATGTTCGTCGATCGAAAAATTTTTATTTGGAAATTATCTTCAAACGAATAATGTACTCGTGTACATTGCCATAGTATTTATTTTAAATATTATTATTACTACAATCTAGAGCAGACCTGGGCAAAGGCCGGCCCGCGGGCCGGATCCGGCCCGCTTCCTGTCTCTGACCGGCCCGCCCGCTGGCCCGTCCGCCAGTATATATACTATATATACAGTATTGGGTAAAACTGAGTTAACGATATTAGTCCGGCCCTCTAAAACAATCCCAATTTCTCATGCGGCCCCTTGGGAAAATTAATTGCCCACCCCTGATCTAGAGAGTGGAGAATACTGAAGAGGGAGCTAGCTGTAGGAGACATTCTCAAGCCACCACCACAGGTGAGCCTCAGCCGCTTAGTCTCACCTTCCCACCCACAGAGTGCTAATGGTTCCGGGTGTGGCCGGTACCATCTAAGGCAGGGATGCCCAACCTACGGCCCGCGGGCCATATCCGGCCCGCGACGCGGTACCATCCGGCCCGCGAAACTTCTGCCCACAGTGCAGGAAATCGGCATGTTAGTAATAAAAAACGACCTACAAAAACGGAAAAAAAGGGAAGAAGTATTTATCCCTACGTAGGGGCGTCTCCCAATCTTTTTTTCAATGGACGAACATTTCGATTCAGTTCTCCGATTTGGTGTCTCTACTATGCAGCCGGACATTCAGAAGTTGGTTTTGGGTAAACAACTTCAAATATCTCACTATTTACTGCATAATTTATGGTAAGTACAACTTGTTTCTAATAAAAATGGTATCTGCTCTAATATTTTTTTTCTTTTTTTGTATTTTTGCGGTGAAGCGGCCCGTGACACGCATGTCGGAAATGTGTATGGCCCGCAGGCCGAAAAAGATTGGGCATCGCTGATCTAAGGGAAGGGAATGGTCGAGTCGTCTCATAGTAGAGGTCGAATTAGCCAGTCAGGTTCCGTGGTCATCTGTGTACATCCTACTGCGTTGACAGCCGACATTAGTCATAACTACATTTGTCTTGAATTTGACAAGTGAGCAATCCATTCAGTAGCTATGATCTATGTAGGAAAAGTTACCCCGCCACTGCCTTACCTCGGGGACCACCATTCTTACCATTCTGAGAGTTTTAGAGTTTTGCTGACTACAGCGGAAGTCCGGCATAACTCATTTTATCTCATTTAAAAACGATTTTAGTTTAAAATGTAAAATTCTACTGTGTATCGCATTTAGGACCTTTCAATAAAAATGATTTTAACCGAAAATATTTAAGGCCTATAAGCGTTTAAAACTATAAATGTGTTGTGCAACTGGTCCCAAAGACTTCGAGAACCACATCTGGAAAACGCTGGTTCTTTTTCTTGCATTCAAACCTATCATTACGGCTTCGCTTGGTGTGATACATTAATATACTGAAACTAAACTGAAAATTGAATTATTTCCATGAATAGGTATAATCAACCCGTTTATAAGCAATCCTATGATTTAAGTTTTAAATTCAAGTAATTCAACGTATTGCTGAAGAACACATATTTAAAAATATTTAAAACATTTGTACGAAATAAGAAACATGATGAAATGAAAAATTATTATTTAATATCACATATGGCTCCAGAAACAATAACAATAATAAGAATAAAGTATAACTTGCCAAATATTAGAAACTGCGATTAGATACAGACTCTCATAGCATCAGCTTTACACGGAATACAAGACTGTATTATATATACAGACTGCTTATATAGTGTCAGTGCTACACGGAATACAAGACTGTATTATATACAGACTGCTTATATAGTGTCAGTGTTACACGGAATACAAGACTGTATTATATATACAGACTGCTTATATAGTGTCAGTGCTACACGGAATACAAGACTGTATTATATATACAGACTGCTTATATAGTGTCAGTGCTACACGGAATACAAGACTGTATTATATATACAGACTGCTTATATAGTGTCAGTGCTACACGGAATACAAGACTGTATTATATATACAGACTGCTTATATAGTGTCAGTGCTACACCAAATACAAGACTGTATTATATATACAGACTGCTTATATAGTGTCAGTGCTACACGGAATACAAGACTGTATTCTATACAGACAGCTTATACAAAATTGTATTAGACTGTTCATATAGTCAGACTGTCAACACAAGGAACACCAGAGTTAGTTTTACTGGCGAGATAAATGTTTTGGCAAAGAAAAATCTACTCGTTCGCCGCAGCAGACCCTCAGTCACAATAATTTACAATGGCAGGGAACAAGTTGAAAGCCACCAGCATCACTAAATCGTTGAATTAAGCAGTGAAATATATTTCTTGACACGCTGCAACAAGTGGTGTTAATATGCGTGGCTTGCGTTTCAACTGGTCGTCGCCGTTGACCTCGGAGGTCGGTGCTGGTGTTATCCAGTCGCCTCTCAGTCTTACCACCGCCGGCTAACAAGTCGTCGCTATGGTGTCGAGACTCGGAGGTGCCAGTTGATGGTAATTACTGCTAATGATAATTAAGCAGAAAGATCTTACCCTTAGCTCAGTGATTCGTCAAAACCCTATTTTTATGTCGCTGTCAGTAGTGGTGAGAACACCCTTTGGAACCGAAAAAAAAAAAAAACTTAGATGTGTCTCGACGTTTTCTAGAAACATTATTTTCTAGGGTGGAAAGGAGATATAATATTTGATGGAGCACACAGTATTTTTCAATCTCCTACCACCACAGCAGTTGCAGACAGAATCAGTCATTGTAGCCCAAGCATTATTTTTTTAATGTTAATAAGTTCATAAAGCTAATAAAACAATGTTTGAGTATAAAATAATACTATTACATGTAAAAAGAGAAGAAATAGCGTTAGTCGCAAGAGTCCACAAGATGTCGGAAAATAGAATACATCTTAAACGGGAAATAAAAATAGTATAACCGATGAATAACTAGAAGAAGGAATTATCACTGAGTTACGTTCGTGTAATTATAATGATGTAATGCGTTACGTTCGTGTGTGAAATCAACTAACAAGTCCAAGAGTCTCTAGATAGGTATCAATGGTGTCAATCCTCAGATTTTGGAACAAAGACTTTATTTATATTGAGTACGAATTTCGGACGTTTTATGTCATTTTGTATAATTTTATTGGCTTCTGCCTACAGTTTACTGATGAAACTGAAAACAACTTTACTGGCGTGACAATGGAGATAATACCTTTCATTACAAATGTCAGTATGAATGCCACGAAGATGCCAGCATTTGTAGACAAAGCTAAGAAGAGAGCACGGTGCCACCTTGCGATGAGGTGTTTGCGGGTGTCGGGCGTGCAGGCTCGCTACCCAGCCTTGATCACAGCTGGTGCCGCCAGTGCGCGTCTTGCCAGGTCGGCGGACAAAGCTAGCAAGTGATGTGACAATTACACTCCAGCCGACTGTGTAATGGACTTGTCGCCTCGTACTTCATTCGCCAGCTCTCGCTCGTGACCTGTGAAGCGATTCCCTGCCCACTCCCCATCCCCTAGCCTGGGTGCTGCAGGCCGATTTTCTGGCACTAGACCTGCCGCCACTTACTCTCGCAGTGCGCTCCCTCATCTGTGGAGGCAGGCAAGTGACGATGAAGCATGAGTGTTGTTTGTGCTTTAGCTTTCTTGACTGAGTGAGTTTTGTTGTCTTCCCCCCCCCCACCACCATCACCCCACCAACTACCCTCCCTGCCGTCGGCGATGTTCGTCTGTAAATGTTCGTGTTCCCTGAAGTAGGGAATGGTAGTAATAAGAGGAAGACTGAACTCGTTATTCTTTGACAAATATACCATTACCACAGTGCGTGCAATGCTTCCGCACTGGTGTGAGGGATAATAAAAGATATTGCATAATATGAGTGTTTATTCATCTTTTTCTTTAGAACTTAAAACAAATGAAGCAAAAAAAGTGGGGAAGGAGCAGTCAAAGGCAAAAAGTCAGTCGACTCATTTTCAACAAAATAAATTATTACAATACGGATTAAGGTAAACATTTTATAAACTTTGTTATTATAAGCCACACATTTTACTTAGTCTTGCTGACTTGAGAAAGGTAAGTTGTTTCATCTGGTATTATGTATACTCCTATCGCAAGGAGATGCACGCTCGAAATAGACTTCAATGCAGAGACGAAGACAGCCCGGAGTTTCGGGTCCAGTGATCATGGGTATTTATGTCTAGCCTTTAAACTTAACGGTATTCTGTGGCTGAGCTATCAATATAATGCTAGCATACAAACAGCTGTATCTATTGATTGCGATGGTGAGTAGCTAGGTGCCATGCAGGCCAAACTGCGGTGGTCCGAGAGACGTGAGGCGACAGCGAGTGGATGGGATGAACAAAAAAGAAAGTGCACGGTCGCTTTCTATCGCTAAGAAAAAAGCAATGTTAAGTCTGTGGCTCAAAAATCATGATTCCTCTTATCGATCAAACACTATAATTATAACTCTCCAACGAAAAAAAAAGTTTGCTCTTGTTAAGAAAGAACTATGAATATTCTTGTCGAGCAAAATCTGCGAGTATACTTGTCAACCCAAAAGTGAGTTTATTCTTGACAAGAGAAAGAAGAAGAAAAAATGGTTTCCGTTGCTTGCCGCAGCTTTTGACGGACGTGATAGGCACAGGAGTCGCATCCCACGCTGAACTCACATGCGGGTGAATGCCCTGAGCTCGATAACTGCCCTGTTGCACAAAATACTGTGAATTATGTTCTCACTAAGGAAAAGGAGAGATGCAAGATATTCTGAACCAACATCAAAATCAGTAATGTATGTGTAGATTGAGTGTACAGGACATCCTGATGCCTCCTGATGGTCTTGTAGGATATGTAGGTATGCCTCCATGTCACTGTCATGTAACCAACTTCATAAGTGAAAAAACTTCAGTAATATACACCATCATAATGTAGGTCACAGCTGTGAAATATGCGCAATAATCTCTGTTGTGTACTATATACAAAGAGTTATCCCCTTACCAGCATGTATAAAGTGGATGGCTTCAATGTGAAATATAAGGAGCTTTATATGCCTGGCCTGTAGTTTCAGTGAGAAAAGGTTGTCTGTGGTGTCGGCGGTCTGTTCAGTCAAAGAAGGTTGTCTGTGGTGTCGGCGGTCTGTTCAGTCAAAAAAGATTGTGTATCGTGTCGGTTGTACGTTCAATGAAATAAAAGGTTGTAAGGTCGCTTGCACAATCAGTGAGAATGAAGATTGTCTTGGCTGTCGGCTGTACGTTCAGTCACAAAAGATTGTATCTAGTGTCGGCTGCCCGTTCACTAAGAACAGATTGTCTGTGGTGTCGGCTGTCTGTTCAGTCAAAAAAGGTTGTCTGTGGTGTCGGCTGACATCTGACGCCTGCAGGCGTGTGCGCACCTCAAGCTGCCATCCGCCCTGCACCACGGCGGCAACAGAACAATACCAAAGAGGAGTCTGACTTCAAAGAAAAGTGCCAGGGGTAGGAGGTTATGTGGGATATCGCACCAGTGGCGGCACGATCACACTTACTCCTCTCGACTCTGACCTATGGACAAGCTAGTCCTCTTCAGACATCAGCAGCCAGTCAAGTGGTGGCCATGCTCATTTCTCTGCAAGACCTCTACATTTATCGGCTTACTTCCCCATCTTCCTCCCCGACTGTCTGCCTCTCTCTCTCTCTCACACACACACACAGACGGTCACAAAGAGGGTAGCTTACAGCATCCTTTCTCCATCTTGTATTAAATTCTCACCTTCCTCTCTGTTTTTTTTTTTTTTTTTTTTTTTTTTTAACCCCCATTAAAGGTCACCCCGACGTTGATAAGAGAGAGAGAGAGAGAAATTTCGCTGAAATACACTTAGGTCCGAACTGCAGTCATGAATACTTAAATTTATCAGACTGTCTGGTTTGTGGCTCAGCTATTACTGATAAAGTGAAATGTCGGGGTAACATACACACTGGACTTGCATTGTGTTTACCACAATGTCTTGCATTGTAACTTTAAAACCGTTGATTATTCATTGTCAAACATGGGTTCCACTTTAACACATACACCTGTTAGTTCAGCTAGCCTTCTGATTACGGTGTTGATGCCCCCGGACACATTTTTCGGAAGTTCTCCAGTACTTTGATCTCGATTTAACTGACAGCAGCCTCTTTCTCCTCCGATCTGTGGAGTACAGCATCATCACGACCTTGCGCTTTGAAACTCGAACAGTGTCGGCGCACAGCCGCGGGCACCCAGTTGGGAGGGTCAGGGGTCAGGGATGAGATCGCTCACACTGATGCTTTCGAAGTGAGAAATGTCGTCATGAAAGCTGATGGCTGAAGTACATTACTCCTTTAGTTTCCCTGTGGATCATACACATGTCGAATGGAGAGCTTAATGGGTGGTCTCGATGATCACAAGCTCTGACCAGCAGTGGGGTGATGGAGATGAGTGATACTTATCTCGCCTGAAAGACTTGTCTAACCTTTGCATGTTTTTTGAAACTCGATATGTCGGCGTTACTCTACGAATTATTGTCAAGTATCTGCTCAATGACCCTCAAAAAAACATTCCTCTACAGTCTACATCGTCTTTCCCTTTACCTCCTCCTCCTCCTCATCCTCATTATTGTTATCATCGATTATCAGGCGTGAACAGGCTGCAGAGAGCAGTCCCATAAGCACGTGGGTGCGGGCTGTGGGCTGTACCCGCTTCACGCTGGGCCACTCGTCAGTGAGCGGCGGGTGGGGAGGAGAGTCAACCGGAAGTGCCAATCTCATGATGGCAGCACCCCACTTGGGGCCCGCTGGCAGCCTTGCAGTATGGCCACTGACGTACTCCCTTGTTTTCTTGGACACGTGTACTGAGATCTCGAGAATATTTTGGTTCTGGAATCTTGTCCTGTAGTCAGTCAACTCTTTTCGTCTCCCGTCCCTGTACCAGCCCCCAAAGTGCTCGCTTATCTACTGCATGGTAGTGTAGTGCAGACGAGATCGTATCAGTGTGCAGAATACAGCAGTGTAGACAGACCTTAGACAGTACTTGTAAACAATAAACGGTAGGGCAATAAGACATGAGATCTCAAGAGTATACAACGGGCAGCTAGGCAGATGGACTTGAAGTACATTGCTGGACACTCGTGTAACCCTGAAGGCTTACAGCGGTACACCAACACTCAAGAGCCGGTGAAGCTGTTGTAACCCTTCAAATGCTTTGTCTTCGAGCCTGCCTCGTTGTGCAGAGTATTTGTAAATCAAGTCTCTGCTTCCTCGATTTGTATTTCAGTGTCTTCCTTTTTATTCGCTCTGCCTGCCTGGCACGATTGCCCCCACTGTATAATAATAAAACGGACTCTCGCACATCTTGGCGCAATTTAAGCCTTGTGTTGATAGGCGTGTCAACGACTAAATGCTATGGAGCCATGATGGTTGCCGATAAGCACTGTTGCTCACCCAAATATTTCTGAAATATGATATAAATATTAGAGTTGTTAAAACACCACGATATCTAGCCAACCTCTATGTCTGCAGACATAATTGACAGGCTGGAAGTTGTTGACTGGCGGTAATGGAGCCCTTACTTGGCTGCTTTGGGTTACAGCTCCTACTCTCGGGCTGCACACCCCGGTGAGGTGCAGTCACTGGCTGACCAGCTGCTGGCGGTCATTGTGATGTGCACACAACTCTCATCGCGAGGTTCCTCTGCCCAAAGACCCATTTTTATACCTCTTTTCTGAGTAGAACAGAGAGCAAGTTTTCGTTTTAAACGAGAGAGAGTTTTAGTAGATTAAATATACAGATCGGAAAAGTAATTTTAAAAGTTAGGGTATCTGTACAGCACTTAAAGAATAACAAGCAAAGGTAAAGAAACGTAGGCTACGCACAAAATGGTGGTCAAGTCCCATCACAAGATAGAGTACGAAATGAGAGGTGAATTGAAATGTCTACCCTGAATACAGTTTACAAGAAGAGAAACTGTATGATCGTTAAACAAGATTTTAAAATAATGCTTTTTTTACTTGTAATATATTTTCAAAAACCATGCGCTGGCAAGCACGGGGTGGGGGTATATTTCATTCAATAGTATGAGGGCCTATGTGCAGGACCAGCACAACGATGGCAAAATGTAAGCATCACCTGACTATCATTAGCTGCAAGACTGCAGTTTCTCTCAAAACCTGAAATAAAAATTAGATGAACAAATTTCTAACAGTTTGATCACAGAATGAGCAAACAATTAAGAAAATGACTAAAGGTATTGGGAAGGAAAAGAAAATCTAGCGCCAAATAGTCATTTATTCATTTTCAGTTTCAAATGGTCTTTTATCGGCAAATGATTCTCGACACATTGGCTAAAGTTCCAAAGCATTGCGTACATTTTAGTTATTAATACTTCTGGACATGCTAGTTGAACTACAAACCATTCTGTACATACTAAATGGAAAAACTTCTGGACATACTGGAACAACAAAGCCTTCTGCACATACAAATGCGTTCACCAAGAAAGTACAGCTGCCATAGGTCTGTCCTTGTTCCGACATGTGCTACTAGTCGACCCAAAGTCCGACAGCTGACATAAGTCTGCCCCAGTTCCGACATCTGCAACAGGTCTTTCCGAATTCCAGTTCCGACATCTGCAATCAGCCTTTCCCAAGCTGATCAGTGCATCGTTGCTCAAACCATCCTGAAACAAAGACTTTGAGCGCCATGTTGCACAGAAATGGTGGAAGACGGACAGGGTGAGTGAACTTTACCGTCGATCTCCGTGCATCATGGTACCTACCCTCTGTTTCCTTCTTCAGGTATAAACAGTTCCTGCGACGACAATGAGAAGGGCGTGAACTTAGACCTCGGATGCAACGGAGACCTGCTTTGGGTGGAACCGCGGTGGAGTTTGTAAGTCTGTGGAGTCTGTGGAGTCTGTGGCCGTGTGACACGGGCCAACGACCACGTGCTCCATCCATGACCATACACTAAAGTGAGTTGCTGTGTGGCGGGAAATCTGAATGTGTCACAAAATCGTCTAGTTGTTTCTCGGTCTCCAGCGACAGGTCGAAGGCGAAGGGGGATCGCAGGCAGCGGAAAGGGTGGGGAGGATGCAGCACGGTCAGTGACGGCGCTTGCAGCAGCTAGTCGCGCGCGGTGGCCGGCGTTGTAGCAGATAAGTGAAGCGAGTAACAGTCAATTTGCCGGCGACGCCGCGCCTTCTGAACACCATGGCCTCATCTCGCCCAGCAAATTGCAGACGTGTTCCGCCAATGCCATCGCGTCAATATTTGAGGTAAAATTTAATTCCAATTTTCCGCACTTCTGGAGAGCAATTCTCGACTTGACAATTCTGTAATGAAGTTGTCAGGGCCGCGGGGTGGCCGGCCCACTGGACTGGCCTTCCTGCTTCACGACAATCAGCAGACAATCCTGCGCCGACTTACATGGGTCTTAATCGGCTTCGCTGTGCTGCCCATGAAGTGGGTTGATGCCATGGAGGTAACGAGTCGCAGAGCAGCAACTTCCGGCGGCGCACCCACGAGCATCGGCTACACTTCAAACATTAGCCACACGCTCTGACATGCTATGGAGACATTACAGGAATTGTCGGGACCACTGCCGCCCTCAGGCTCTAACTAAAAATATTCTTTCCATAATTTCAGTTTCTTAAAACACGACCTGTGTTATCAGTTTCAAAAATCTGTAAGTCGAAAAACTCGTCCGAGCACAATACTACGTTTAAAAGTCTATTTTTATGTAATGCACAAATCGCCACAAGACACGAACTCAAAATCTGAGCGAAAAATTGTGTTCCGTTCGGCAGATACAAGTCTTTTTACATAGTAATTCACACCTGCCTTCCCAAAGGTGTGGCTGTGTAGCGACACAACTGTGGTGTGATTGTGATGAGGACTGTTGCAGGTTGAACCTGCATGTGATTTATGTCTTCGCCTGTTCCCTCCTCTCTCTCTCTCTCTTTTTCTTTGTGTGCTTATAGCGTCCCCTGTAAAACAATGTCGATGTGACTGATGTGAAAAAAATGCGTCAATGTCAGTGTTATCAAAATCTTTGCCAGAAAATGCCATGTTGATTTATATTTGGAACTACCATCTTAAAACGGGTAACACAAAAATTACAATAAACATGTTTCAGAGCAAAATTCGCAAAATTCCCGTGCAGAAAAGGAACATTCGAAACTTGGTTAGTGTTGGACAAACGATGCGAATTTGCACAGTGCACAGATAAGACATGCGCGCGCACATACAGAGAACACAGGCAAAAGGAGTTAATATTGTATCCCCTAGTCATTGTATTGTAATTGATTAATGTATTGTAATTGATTAATGTATTGTAATTACACCCTCGAATTGTACGACTCCCTCTTCTAGACTGTATCACTCACTGGCAGCCTACAGTAACAGCGCCAGAGACATCAGCGTCGACTGACCAGTAAGAGGGGGAAAGATGATATAGTCTGTGAAGTAGAACAGAAGAAGGGAAATTGTCTAAAAGTCACTTGATGTTTCATTTTCCTGTCTCAGCGCCACAGCAGGTGAAGCTTCAAGTCCGTGAGAGACAATGATAGAATGTCGGCAAGTATGAGCATGATCTGTCACTACGAGTTACCCCCATATTGTTGTGGTCATTTAATTTTGTTACTAATCTGTGCATGTTTGTGTGTGTGTATAATATAGTTTACACAAACCCACGTAGTCTACACTAGTACCGGCGGTCTCAGGGTGACTACGAGTTACGTTGCCGAGACTAAGACGAGTGTGTGGAAGACAGGACACTCACGTACGGTTCGCCTTTAGCATAAGTCAGTCAAACATTTTATCTTTCATGCACATAAACATTTTATACTTCCAGTTACCATAAAACATCTTAAGCATGATAATAATAGTATCACATTAACCATCGTTCCTGTGTTTTGTTATTTCAATCTATTTATCTGTAGCTTGGAAGTAATTCGAAGGCCTTGTGTTACCTCGCTCATGAGCACAGATGTCTTTAACTCGGACAGAGTCTGTCTATATTGTCTAGTGTTTCGTTAGTTTGAAAACCAGAATGTTTGAGAGCTAATGAACAAATAAATTTAATGTATGTCCTTCATGGACTGTTGATATTTATTGTATTCATGCCCTTCATGTGCTGTTGTTGTCTACTAGAACACATTCTCTCTTTCTCCCCACTGCCACCTCTCACTCTCATACCAATAAAAGATGCCTCTGTGTTTATTTGTGTCGTCTTCAATATCATCTTTGTCTTTTTCCTCTCAACTATTCCTCTTCCTCGGCTGAATTCACTACATTCTTGTTCACTGAAACCAAGTCACTGCTAGCAAACTGGATGAAAAATGTGACAACTTGTGTACCCGGGTACTCTGTTGACTACTTTTGTTTGCTTGACACGATCCAAGCGTCGTTACATTAGCCAGCATCTCGAAATCAGCGTTTGTCAACCTTACGAAAGAGGAAAAGAAAGGAACTCGAAGGAGGAACATTTCTCTTTCTCTCTCTGACGCTGTCAGCGTCTGTCACGGGCGGCCCACCCACACCACCCCTCCTCTCACCCCTGTCCCCTGCTGGGCGACATCTCATCACGAGGGATTGGCTGTGATTGGCTTCTCACCGAGAGATCACACTCCACTTTCACTTGCGGGTTCTAATGAATGTTTTAAAAGTCAACAAGGAGGTGCTATTCAGACCCAGACACTCAAAGTGGGGCTTGAGATGAACTGATTAAGATGTCCAGTCAGTTGAAAATGTTTTCCCGTTTTTTCGTGTTGTAAATTTAACGCATGTCTCGACTTTTAAATCACTACAGAAACGATTTTTTTTCTGATGCTCTCGTTTCCACATTTATTAGTTATTTGTTTCTTCACTAGCTTGATATTTCTAGTTCTTCCTTCTTTCGCAGTACTTTCTGCCCTCACAGTGACGTAGACACTATTGGTGTCCGCACAATGGAGTGGGTGAGGTTAACGGGGACTCGACAGGTCGGGGTCATATCAGCGCGCCACCTGACGACCCTGACAATAAGAAACAGCGACAACCCTGGTGGATACAATTACAGTGTCAGAACTAAATGGACCGTGACAAGGTGTTTAGTGAACAACTTTATCACGTTGAAGGTAAGATAAGCACTCAACTATGGCCTCCTAATGCGGGTCTCGGAGAAAGCAACTGCTCATCCTCCCCACCTTCCCCTCCTGCCCAAACAGAGCAGCGATAAACATGTCAACGACTTCAACCCCAACCCCCTCACACACACACTCGCGCCTTCAGTCCTCCTTTAGTAATTTGTGAAGGACTAGTGTGTTGAGTGTCATGGCTCCTCTCTCTCGCTTCCCTCCTTTTACGCACTCACGCGCACACACAGAGTTGATATCAAATCGTTATCACTTTAAATTAAAGTGAAAGCTAGTTTGTGTACAATCTCTTGATCTGTGCAGCGACAAACACAGAAACTTAAACTGATAGGACTGAGGAAAGGGCGTCCCTAGAATCTCTAGATAACCAGTAACAGATTTCTACTGGACTGCTGCTCACCTCGGCCATGCGATCCAAGAGCCCTGAAGTTTGCACAAAGCAATATGGAGTACGAGTGCGCAATGAATTTAACATTCGGTATTTAGAATTTGATTGACATTAGGCATTGATTACCTAGATTACCCAGTCTTGCAATGATCACACAGGTCACACACGGACGCTCTGGTGACCTCACTTCAAACTCTGGACCTACTTGTGACAGCTGAAGAGGGACTGTAAGAGAAAAAAAAAATCCTCGTAATACTGGTCCGCGCTTGTAACTAATTGTCACCAACCCAAAGTAAGCCATTGTCTGGGAAACCTCTAGCTGAACATTTCTGTACAATCACAGATCGTGCAATGCCCTCGGATGAAGTTGTCGGTGTCCGCTCCAGAAGATGTCTCCTGCCCACGTAAATAAGGTTAACAGTTCATAAATTTGGATGAACACGCTTGCAGGTCGCCCTGTTGTAATAAGCGGAACTCCGCTTGATGGAGTGTCCGCTGGCGGGCCGCAGACGGCGTGGCGAGCGCTGGTGTGGGCCAGTATCGGGCCGTCACGCGTGCTGGGGCGGGCTGTCGGCTGCAGGAAGACGGCGACGGGGCGGTCGCGAGGGCCAGGGAGATGATAAGGCTATTCTCTCGCCACTCTCACCTCACAGGGCGGGCGCGCGTGACGTGTCAAAGGTCAGCGGGGAATCTTGTACTCGCGTGTACAGTCAGCTGTACGACTCCCTCTTCTACACTGTATCACCGATCATATCTGCGTGATTTATAACGGTAGTAGTGTGACGTGCAAACAGCAACAACAAACCTATGTGATATGGAGAGTAGAAACATTACATAGCATGTAATCATACTAACATATTAGATGACATGTAGATGGGCAGTCACATATTTATACGACATCTACAAGAACAGAAACGGCTCGAAAGGTTAGGGTTAGGGTTTAAAGCTTTTAGCTTTTAAAGGACCTACCCGACTGGTGATACATATCATGTCAGCAGACCCCTTTCATATCATTATTATAATGCCTCTTATAAAACGTATTAATGTCTCGAACGAAGGAGAAGCACGGATCTCAAAATTAAATAAAAACGATTTGCCATCTGCCTATTCAAATCTCCATTTGGTCGACCCGTGTACTTCAGTACCCGGTGGCATCATGGTTGACCACAGCATGGCTAACGTGTTGCCAGAAAATAACCAAATGTCGAAAGCTCGAAAGCAAAGATATAGAAACTATAGTGTCATTTGAATGCACGGGAAAACAGTGACGGAATAAGTGTGCGTGTGTTCTCAAAGGATTCATCGTGAGAAGACAACGGATCAAATTCGTTTGTGTGTGTGGAACTGACTCCACTGCGCCTTCACAGTATGTCATATGCGAACGCCACTTTGCTCCTGAATGTGTGTTTTATTAATGTGCACACAGTAGATGATAAGATCTGCAACAGCATTCCCGAAAATATATATCTCTGCTTTTTCCATGGTTTTCGTTTATTTATATGGTGTAAATCTTTTTTCCTAATGTTATTTAGCACCAACAACCGTAATGAAATAAGTCATAATATGTGAATTTCCCCACTTGAGGCTTTTGCGACAGTACACAAGCAAACAAACATAAATTGTTAAAGTCAATTGCAGCTTGCCGACCAACAAACAAATTTGACACAAACGAACATCAACGATGCTTGTGATGTTGTTTCTTCACCGTCTGTCTGTTCAACCAAACACCACTGAGTATGAAGGTTGTAAGCCTCCACCGGTCCTCAGGTTGAACAAACACTGAAAGTTTTTAATGCCCTACAGTTCCTCGCAACAAGAACATCTTCACCACAATACTCGTCTTTGCTAAATACAGCACGATAAATAAAGATCGTGTGATGAAGCCCATGTATTGCTCCACGTTCTGGCCATTTTATGTCTGTGAAGCCACACCTTCTTTCACGCGCATGACTTGCTGACTAAAGGTGCTAATCGCCAACGTTGAAATTTAGATAAAAATAAACCGCTTTGTTTCAGAAATTTTATGGAAATACACCCCTTAATATTATCTCTTCTACCAGAATCTGATTACACTATGATATCCCCGACCAATCGGGGAGGTTTTTAGGTACTTGGAGACCACCCTTTCCAAAGATGACATCTTCTAACGACAAATCGCATCGGGGCCCCCCTCCTGCCAACCTCGCAACAATGGCGATCACACACCACCAAACACAATGGACACCATGGTCTTGTGCAACCTTAATACCAGGTTTACTGCGAAGTGCGATCTGTACAAGTCCCTGTAAGTACTATCCTGCTTTAGGGATGTGGATTCTGCACATCATATGAAGCGAGACTCCACGGCATTCGAAAATAAGTGCCTGACGAAGCTGCTTTGGATCCCGTACAAGGAACATAAAACCATAGAGTATCACGGACGTGTATGGGTGGATTGCTGTCTGCCAGGGGCTGACGAGACCCGACCAAGGCTTAGCCTTTGCGAAGTTCTCCGTTGTAAGTCTCGGCGGCCAAACAAACATATGAAATATGCAAAAGTTCATGAGTACGAAGCACGTCGCCCCATCTATAGGACACCAGGAACCCGTACTTGCAACAGTCAAGCGCCACCACACGTACGCTGGTCGGTTGGCCATGTGACCCAACAACACTTGTCCAAGACTGTCTGTCAAGATACTTTGGAGGAGGTGGACACCTCGATGGCTAGAGGAAAAGCTGGCACCACACACTACGAACGTGAAGACATGGACTGATCACTCATGCAAGGATTTGCTCACATTCGCATTGGACATCTCTGAGAGGCTTCCCATTCCCACAACGACACACAGTCAAGGGACGAATGAATAAAATGAAATTTACATGACATGTAGAGGCAGTAACATAATAAATTAACATTAAAATTTAGCTGGCAATATTTTCGGTTTTTTAATCTGACAAATTCAATACAACCTGACACAACCCACACAAAGTAGGCTCTAGCAGAAAGCTGGCAAATTCCTCTTGTCATGCAGTATACATTATACCCTTCTACATCTAGCCGAGTTGGTAGGGGTTTGTGGTGTGACGGCAACAAACTTCCAACACTCGAACCAAGCAGAACAGTCAGCAGGTGTGCGACCATTTATTACACAGGCTTGATACAATGGCCACGGCTGCGTCGCATCGTCAGCGCGCCTAAAAAGTCAGGCTGTCGCCTACTGTCACATGTCTTGTGCTCTCTCTCTCATCCGCCGACGTATGTTTTTTTCCGTTTCGATTAGCTCTTTGGTTGGTAAAGTGATTTAGCAGGAAAGTGCTTCCATCTTCCGGCGATTTCGCACTATGGAGGTACCCAGAAAACCCTAGCCCTACGAACAGTGTCACATACAGAGCTGTCCCGAGACGAAATCTGAACCATGAGCCGCTCACCACCACACCAACACTGCCAGTGGTGACAAGTGAGTGTTTAAACCACTACACTACCGGGCGACCCTAAATCCTTTTCCCGTTTCGTCTCAGCTCGCCTTATGATCCTCTCGGGAGGCTAAACTTTCGGGATTGACCTGTAGGGCCGGAGCAATTAGCAGCTTGAACCTCAGCCACTCACTGCCGAGATATCCTCTCTCGCGATGCCTCAGCATATCCAACAACTAACAACGGCCTACGCGCCTTCTGCACACACATGGCAGTCTATCACCCCCAACCAACCCTAACCATATCTACAGCAGCCTGATATATACATATAAACACTGATAACAGTGTACTGTACCCTACAGCAGCCTGATAGTATACCAAACAGTATACAATATACCCTGCAAGCAACACAAACTGGTGATACTTATTGAAGTATATTATACCTTACAGCAGTCTGATTACATCCACATCATCGGGCGAGTATGCTATAGCCTACAGCAGCCTGATAACCCTACACGTAAGAATAAGCGAGAGACCCCGAGCGAAGTAACTAAATAAATATTATCAAATATAACTATATTTTTATGAATTAGAAAGGTCCATTGTTAGTTAATGTCACTAATGTAGTGACGTCGCTGTATACCTACATTGTGGAAAGACTTATTATGGTTTGTGCTACATAAAACAGAAAAAGGTTCTTTGTAATAAAATAATTTGTTTTGACATCCAGCTCTTCTGCACAGTATTTCTGATAGTTCACTCTCCTTTAAGATCCGTCTGTCAAATTTATACTTGGCTTTCATATAGGTGTCTATAGCTGCCACTTCTGCTTGTGTCTATAGCTGCCTTGTGCTGGGTGTCTATTGGCTGCCTTTGTGCTAGTGTCTATGGCTGTCTATCACGGGCATTATAGCGGCGCTCGTGTGGCCATGGACCGGCAGACGGAGCTGGGCGTGACACGTGACTAGCGGGGAGACGCTGGTCCTGCCTCCACGTGAGTCCGCCCTTCAGCCAAAACTGATTTTGGCAACATGCGCCGTTTATGGAGAAATACTCGGCTACCTTGCTAATGTCCTGCTGGCGACAATAATGGCGACGAAAGCGACTTTGCATATGATGGCCCGCAGGCCCAGACATTTGCCCTCTGATCTACAGGCAGACGGCAGCACCCGTCGAGGGGAGGTTCTCGAGCCCGCAATTACGGAACTAAGCGCCTGCAAGACTAGAACACATGCGTACCAATGACGCGCCAGCGCCAACCTCCTTACACCACCATAACCGTCCGCCCCATTCATAGCCAGCTCCCTTGTCGGCATCTCTTAGCACCCAGCCACCCCGTCCCCTCACTCACCGGGCGTTATTACGCGATTTACGCTGGCCCAAGGCACGAACACCCTACATTTAACACTACAGAATATGACAGCCAGAAACGGATGACCGTTCGCTTACCTCCAGTACTAGCCAGCACATACGATAAAGAGCCACTGGGCGGCGCTATTCGTTATCTAACAACATTCGACGTATATCGCGGAGTAAATCCTCCTAGGACGGGCTGACGTAGCACTGTTGGCTATGATCCGTGCTCACCTGACGCTGGCTCAGAAGCGCCTCCTCTACCCCCTCCCCGCAACGACCCGCCGGCCTTACTCCTGCACTCTCGCACCCACTGTGCAATATCAACCTGCATCCTGGCATCTCTTAATGTCACCTGTGCAAATCTCACCTCGAAATTAACCGCTTGTGTGCAGATATAGTCACTAATACAATCTGATGTGTTACCAGCCATCAGAACACCACCCTAGCACTTACAGACCTTCACTTACGTAATATTAATGTGACCTGTACCTACTATGATCACAGATTGAACTTTTTTATCAATCATCATGGCACTTCAATAATCGTAAGCATTGCTTGTCACTCTCCACGTATAATTATAGTCATACAATACATACATAAAGTCTAAATAGCCATACCGTAGTGCTAATCATCAATAAACTATAAGACTATATGTACTCATACTCTACGCACATACCTCCCGCCTCCCAACTGAAGAACTACACAGAACTTCTTTAAAAATCGCCACAACAACATCTACAATCCAGTAACCCATAAAACACCATCAACCAATAACGTTGTAGCCCAACTAGGTTCCGCCCCTGGCCTATACCCTCTGCTAGGCCCTCGTGCCTGATCCTCTGCCATGAAGAATCATCATCGTATGAACGCGCATTCGCAGACATCCGCGACGTAAATGGGCCCTTCTCGCAAGAGAGATTAGCTCCTCCCCCAACCGCCCGCCTCACATGGCTGCACCGCGCACCACCGATGCTCACTACCACGTACAGTGTATGACCGATATAAGACCACTATAACAACTATTTCCTGCAGGATCCATGTTACACTAAACTGCGCCTGCGGCATATTCTCAACAGCACACCAACTGAGGGCACACTAATCATTAACAAGGATCATCATCAACTCGTTTCTAGCAACAACATCTCCTACCTTCTGTAGATCGCGTGTCCATGCAAGCCAGTCGACACACCAACACTCTCTCACATTCACGGTATCTGACGAGTCAATGGTGCAAAAATGAAAAATCTACGGAAAAAAACATTATGTCATTAATGAAATACATACAAGCTCACGCCACGAACGCCAGAACCTACAAGCAATCTAACTCATAAACCTCACAAAAGGCATGTATGATTGTGATGTAAGCTCACCTCACCCATATATAACACCACCACAACACTCCACGACCCCACGCTACCCACTTCACCCAAACAACACACACCAACCCACACAATTCACCAATCATGGCTATTAAGTGATCGAATGTTCATTATCCATCCAAAGCGATCCCACCTCAGTGAGCGAGCTGACCTGACACCCCCCGATACTTGTCACTATCACACCAAGGACCACCGTACCGACACACACTCATCTACACCCCTCTGCCACCCCCCCCCATCACACCCCCAGCCTTGCACCCCACCCGTCAGTCTTAGCGTCACATCTCCTACTCTCTCACAACGACCCAACCCACTAATCAAGTTACGTCACACACACCACAGCACACAAACATCAGAGCAAGTCTCCCTAAAGAATGTGAAATTATCTGTAATTTTAACTCGGCCA